>NW_027223830.1:0-105000 GCF_028538775.1 Myotis yumanensis
AATTGGGAGTCCGCACAACATGAGGAGCTGTACTAAAGGGTCGCAGCATTAGGATGGTTGAGACCGCTCGTCTAAGGTTTATTTCTACCTCAATTTCTGGCCCCTACCCAGCCTGGCCCTGGTTTGGGCTTGGGCAGGGGGCAAACTACTGATGTGTTTCTCTCACATGTAAAATGTCTCTTTTCCCCCATCTCCCCCACTCTCTCTAAACATCAAGGGGAATATATCCTCGGGTGAGGATTAAAAAAAAAAATGGAACAAAGGTGGGTCATGAGGTCAGAAGGTCCAGTCTTCAAAGTGCATGCAAGTTGCTCCTCATGGGGGGTCCAGGCTGAATGTTTGAGAGCATCTCCAGGAAGGCCTGCGGGGATGGTGCCTCCACATGCTGGAAGGTGTTCTGTACTCTGCCTAACAGGATGAAGTATTTCATCTCCAGCCAGATGAACCCGAAGTGGTTCTCATCGAACAGGATGAAGACTCCAGGGCAGCACCTGGGGTAGTTGGAGCCATGTAAGGTATCAACGTGCACGCCATAGAAACACATCCTGCATGTTCTGGGGTAGTTCTGGTCTCCTGTGCGCAAACTACAGGTAGTATAAATGGAACAGGCTGCTCCTCCGAAGGTGCAGCCCAGGACTCCCCGATGCTGGGCTGCGCAGGGCTCTGCCAACCATGGCCCTCGCTTTCCTCAGTTCTGTTTCCCTGCTGCTGCTGCTGCTGCTGCTCGCAAATCACCTGCTCCTCAATCTCCTGTACCACGCGGGAGAGCTCGTTGAAGTGTGGAAGTTCTTGTCATCTGGCAGATAAATGCGGCGCATGAGGTGGACCTCTAAGGTCCAGCTTAAGTCTCCCGTGATGTTCGTGACCCTGGCATACTTCCCATGGAAGCTGAGCATGGCAATCATTAGGCCGAAGCCATTGGGTTTTCCTTGGAAGAGGCCTGGCCTGATGAGGTCGCCCGAGTGTCTCGGCGGGAGGTAGAGGCGACGGTAGGTCAGGCGGTCATACAGCTGCCTGTCCTCCTGCGACATCTCCAGCCCCCGTCCTCCCCTAAGCCGCATTGGTGAATCCTGTCGGGGGTCTCTCTGGATCCACCGGTTGCTGAACCTGTCCTTCTGAATCTGCATGTGGAGGCTGTGGGAAAAGCTGTACAAGTCATCCATGTACTCCACTGTGGCTGATTTCCTCTGCATCAGGTGAATTCGAAACGAAGGCTCCAGTTGCATTGGGCCAGCCACATGGGTGTTAAGGTGAGGCCAGTACATCCAACCAGTAATGCATAAGCCATCATCCACCACTACACTCAGCAGTCTTCTATAGCCATAATCTAGCTGCCACAAACCCAAAAGGTTTCTGTATGGGAACATATTGGTGTAGACTTCTCTATAAGACATACCACCGATCGTCTCCGGTTTCTGCAAGTTTCCAGGAACGCCAAACTCCTGGTGACAGCGCTGTCTCCAGATACTGTGGGTGTGCAGGATGTCCCGGAATTTGGTGCAGGCCTTGGCCAAGCTGGCCAGGTCGGTGCCCGGGAGAGAGGCAAAGATGTCCACCAGCATCTCCACAGGCATGTCCTGCAGCGAACAGTGCGGGGGCAGCATGGGGCTCGTGATACCTCCACTCCCCGCACAGGCCTGCGATGCTGCATCCGCCTCCAGGTGCTTTTCTGCCAGGGCCGGCTTGCCCTCTGGCACTGCCTTATCAGCTGGACCCTGGCACTCCTGAAGACACTGCTTGCCTTCTGCCGCTGCCATCTCAGCTGGGCGCTGGCGCCTGCGAGGGCACCACTTGCCTTCTGCCCCTGCTGCCTCAGCTGGGCTCTAGCGTTTCTGAGGGCACCACTTGCCTTCCGCCGCAGCTGCTGTCTTAGCTGGGCCCTGCCACTCCTGAGGACACAGACATCCCCGAGAAGAGCCCAAGCTACAGAGGCAAGCGCACTCCTCCATGCCTCCACGTGTAACAGACACCACAGTCCACCTATATCGTATTGAAAAAAGCCTCGGTCACCCCTCCCACTGTGGAGTCTGCTGTCTCACCAAGGAAGCCCTGGGCTGCAGTGCGGGAGACTTATATACACCAAGGCGGGAGGTCTGACCCAATCAGAAGCCATGCTAGAGCCGCCCGCCCATTGCGATGGTGTGATTGGTGGATTCTCGGGGGGAAGTCCCTTTCCGTGGCTCCGCCCCCGCCTGCCAGCACCAAAGAATCTTCTCCAGGCGCTCACTGGAAGCAGCAAAACTGCTCTCAAGTCGCTTTTCTCTCCTTCCCTCTCGCCCGTCCCAGGGTCAAAGAGTCGGGGGGGAGGGGTCAGGGTGGCGCCAGGCAGGGGAGGGGAGCTAAGGGATGGGGAGGACTGTCCCAGTGCGCCCTGGCAAGTGCCGCAGTCGGGCCCACAGGGTTTTGCCAGGCGCCCCCTGCAGAGCGAAGCGAGCGCACAGGATCGGCAGCGAGGTCGGCCACCCATCCCACCTGTCTGGAAACACGGTCCAAAGAGTCTAACAAGTGCGCGAGTCTGGGGCTCTCACGAAAGCTTCAGTGGCACAATGAACGTGAAGGCCCGTCAGGGCCAAGGTGGGATCCCGAGGCCTCTCCAGTCCGCTGAGGGGGCACCACCCGCCCTTCATGCCCGCCTTGCCGGGGAGGTGGAGCATGAGCGTTCGTGTTAGAACCCGAAAGATGGTAAATGATACCTGGGCAGGGCGAAGCCACAGGAAACTCTGGTGGAGGTCCGTACGGGTCCTGATGTGCAAATCCTTCATCTAACCTGCGTATACGGGTGAAACAATAATCGAACAAACTAGTAGCTGGCTCCCTACGAATTTTCCCTCAGGATAGCTGACGCTCTTTTATTTTACTTTATTTACTCTTTATTTACTCCATTTACTCTATTTACTCGATTCTATTCTATTCTATTCTATTCTGTTTTACTATGGCATCTGGACTTAGCAGAGCCAAAGAACGATGTCGCACCAAGATTTTTTCGTGAGAGCCCTTCATATGCCCGAATGAAATTGCCTGAACAGGGTCGCCTCATGCAGAGGCTTCTAGCACCTGAGGCAGAAGAGCTTGGCTGTGTCTTTAGCAGATCGTGTTGAAGAAAACATAGACGGAGGGAGCTGCCATGTTTCCAAGCAGCCATTGGGGAAAGGGCTGTGTGAACCTGAATGTATGTGTTCAAAACTGCATAAGGAAAACTCATACACCAACACTTTGCTTCTTTCCCAACAGATTATATTGTTCAAAGATGGGCAAGCATTGCAGAACTGAACAATGAATTTTTTACAAAATTCTTACTACGTTCAAAGTTGCCAGATCACCCTAGCTTGCCGCAATGGATGTCACAGTTCTATAAACAACTTTTATTTCCACAGACATTTCATTACTTTCTCAGCTGTGTGTTCTAGGGCTCTTTACAAGTGTTCACACAGGCAGATGCAAACACACACACACATACACACACACACACACACACACACACACTCCCCCAGCAAACATGCCCTCATATTTTCTAATATAAAAACAACTAAGTAGGTGTGTTTCCATTTGGGATTGCTGTATCCTTGGTGTGGGATATTTTAGGTTGAGTAAGAAGTAAGTGATCAGCGAATGCCTCGCCTTTCAGACACAGTGGTTTGTACTCTGGGAATGGTCACGTACATGACCAGTGTTGTTTGATGAATGAAAGGTTTCACCTGATTTTACCCTGCATCATTTCACTCGAGTGAATAATGTGTAAAGCAGTGTTGGTCTCTCATGATTCCCTCTCCTTTGTTGAGTTCTGTCATGTTTTCTAAGGGAAGGACCATGACTAGAGGATTTTCCACAAAGCTGACATGCCTAGGGCTCTTCTCCTGTGTAGGAATTCTGGTGTCTGATGAGATTCGCATGTTGACTGAAGGCTTTCCCACACTGCCCGCATTCACATGGATTCTCCCTGGTGTGTGTTATGTGGGAACGTGTCCATCAGCTCAGACTTTTGGCGGAAAGCCTTCCGACACATGGGACATACATGTGGTTTCTTCCCCGTATGCATTCTCCAGTGCTGGTTCAGGCCAGAGCTTTGACTAGTGACATTCATAGCATTGCTTGCCCGGATGGACTCAATCCTGCTTTTCTGTGGTAAGATCTTTGATTGAGAGGTCTGTCACATAGGGGACATTCATGTGGTTACTCTCCTGTGTGGATGGCCTCATGCTGTCTAAGGAAAGGACTCTGAATGAAGGCTTTCCCACACTCACCGCACTCATAAGGCTTCTCTCCGTTGGGCATTGCATTGTGGTTTCGAAGCCCAGATCGTTTCAGAAAGCCTTTCCCTCGTAGGTGACATTCACATGGTTTCTCTCTAGGGTGTGTCATGTTCTGCCCTCTGACGTTGAAAACATTCCTGAAGGGTATCCCACGGTCACGCTGTGGTGTGCATGTCATTGTGTCTACTAAGGCATTCCTCTAGTCCAGGTGACTTTCCCCACTGTTGGCTGACATCTGGTTTCTTTCTTACGAGAACTGAGGAATGTGGAGACATGGCTAATCTATGAGTAAATTCATCACTCCTATCAGCCCTTGGCACCCTTCTTCTAGAAGCTGTGGAGAGGTCGAATTTTCATGGCACAGTGGGGGCAAAGGTAGGATTCTGGACGTATTCTGAAGTCGTCCAGGTCAGGGAGGGCTCCTCAGATGGAGTTGGGGTGTGCATGGACTGAGGGATTCTGAGAGGGGCACTGAGGCTGCCGAAGGACCACAAGGGAGGGGCACCTTTGGAGGGTGAAATCCTAAGGGCTTTTAGTGCCCCTTAGGGTGGGGATGACCTCGCCTGTGAGAGAGGGATTAGGCAGGGTCCTACAGGTGGAGCCCAATCTACAGTCATTTCAAGGAACATCAGACTCCACTCTCCTCTCAGGGACCTGAGTTTGTGGCACAACCATGATGCCAAACATGATCTGACATGATCAGAAATGACACCCAATCACAAGCACTACATATTGTGCAGAATTTTATTAGTATGGGATAAAAAGTATATGCAGCGGAATTTAATAAATCATTTCATACAGCATAATACATAAAATAAAATGAGTAAAATAACCCACCCACCCCCCCTCTAACAAGACGCGATGCGTCTTCCCGGTGTTCAATGATGCTGCGAGAATGGGGTGAATCCTCTGAGTCCAGGGAATGCGCTGGGAAAAGCACCGGGAAGCTGCAAGTCGCAGATGTGCAAACTCCGAAAGTTCCCCCAGTCCTGCGGGCGCCAGAGCACGCTGCCTGAAGGAGCGTGGAGGCTGGGCCGGGTCCTTGGGAAGGTTGTGGGCAGCAGTTCTCCAGTGGGTCCTGCACCAGCAGCAGCTATTGCGCTCCCAGCGCTGGGAACCCGCAGCGAGGTCAGGTGCGTCCTAATGGGCTAGGCCTGGACCAGAGATGCAGCAGCCCAGGCCCTCAGCCACGCGCATGCGCAGAGGCCACCGAAGGGTGTTGGCCGGAGGGGGGCAGGGTAAAGAACCCAGGGCACCTCCCCAGGGTGGATGCTTAGAGGTTCACTGACTCTGCAGGTGAGCAACTGGCGGCGGAACGCACTGACTGGCGCTCCTCACATCCGCGTGGGCGCACACCTTGGTCCCCTCTGGTCCCGCATCTGCAGGACTTGGCGGATACACACTCCCTAGCAGATCCAGTGACTGGAAGAGGTCCACGTCGCTGTCACCCACAAAGTCGTACCAGGGACTGGGGGAGGAGAAGGGCTCCTCCAAGAAGCAATAGGCTGAGAGCAGGTCTGTGAAATATGGGACTGAAGAGAAATTCCCGGCGTTGTCGGGGCCCTGAGGCGAGAGTGTGGCCTCTGATGGAGCTCGAGTTGGACTTGGAGTTGAACTTGGAGCTGGAGTTGGAGCTGGATCTAGAGCTGAAGTTGGAGCTGGAGTTGAAGAAGAAATTGGATCTAGGTCTGGAGCTGCATCTGGAGCTGGAGCTGGATCTGTATCTGGGGCTGGAGCTGGAGCTGGAGCTGGAGTTGGAGCAGGTGCAGCGGTGACCGTGCCCTGGACATCTTGCACATGTTCGGAGCAGGCCTGGCTGTATCTGGAGGCCCTGGGATCTGCTACTGGGAAGATTTGCAAGGGCCTGTGCAGAGGGAGGCTGCGGAAACCAAGGCCCCCATGGTGTACGGGGGCGGCAGGGAGCATAGGGCTGGTGGGGAGCACAGGGCCAGGGAGGAGCACAAAGCCGGCAGGGAGCACAGGACCCGCCCGGAGCACAGGACCCGCCCGGAGCACAGGACCAGCCGGGAAAACAGGGCCAGCGGGGAGCCCAGGGCCTGCAGGGTGGACAGAGCCGTCTGGGAACACAGGACACGCCGGGAGCACAGGGCCAGCTGGGAACACAGGACCCGCCGGGAGCACAGGACCGGCCTGGAACACAGGGCCAGCGGGGAGCCCAAGGCCTGCCAGGAGCACTGAGCCGGCTGGGAACACAGGACCAGCAGGGAACACTGGCTCCTCAGGGCGCACAGGAATGGCGGGCAGCACAGGGCTGGCAGGGAGCAAAGGGCCCTCCTGGGACGCAGGGCTTGCAGGCGAGCGCACCGGCGCGGGTTGAGGGGCGCAGAGTGCCAGTTGCTGGGGCACAGCCTGGGTTCCCTGGCCTTGCTGATTGCGCAGTCGCTGCAACCTTTGCTCTTTGGCCCTGCGGTTCTTGAGCCACACCCTCACTTGGGCCTCAGGCAGGTTCAGCCTGGCCGCCAGGGTCTCGCGTTCCTCATAGGTCCCGTAGGGTTTTCCCTCAAAGAATTCCTCCAGGACCCGCAGCTGCTGTGCGCTGAACACCGTGAGAGGCCGCCACTGGCACCACAGCGGCGTCCTCTTCCTCAGGGGGCTTGGGGACAACGGGGAGCCCGTGGGAACCCCAGGGTCTTGCATCCTGGATGCTCCTGGGCCCTCTGCGCTTGAAGCTCTGGCAAACAGCCCTGCGAGTGCCGCCTTAAATACCTGGGAGGGGGTCGACCAAGATGGCGGCGTAGGTAAACACCGGAGACCGCTGCCGCAAACAACCATTTCAAAAATACAACTAAAAGACTGAACGGACATCACCCAGAACCACAGGAAGGCTGGCTGAAGAGAGACTCTACAACTAGAAGGAAAGAGAACAGCAAATCGAGGCTCAGAGGCGGCGCAGTGTGGAAAATACAAAGGTACCGAGGTGCGCGCGAAAGCGGGCTGGTGGCTGAGGGCGCGGTTGTCGTTTTCTGTCGGGACTGAGTCTCAGACTCTGGGCTCCAGATCCGGGCGAGTCTCTAGGGACCCAGACTCAAACGGGAGAAGCGGGATTACCCGGCATCAGTTGGAACCTGAGGGCAGCTTTCTCTCCGAGGTTTGCAGCGGCTGCCGGGGTTCTGAGAAGCAGAGCCTCTGGGAACGGGACTGAGCGTGGCCATAACTGCTCCCTCCGCCCGCCCTGTTGATCCCGCCCCGCCCAAAGCCTGCGCACAGCCATTTGCTGATCGCCTCAGGCAAAGGCTGGATTAGCGCCTCCCCAGAAGACAGAGTTTTCCGCACAGCTGATTACTATAGCCAGCCGGCCTGAGGGTCAAATCCCCCTAGTGTTAACTACAACAATTAAGGCTTGGCTAGAACAAGACTGCGCACAGAGACCACAAGGGGGTGCACCAAGAAAGCATAAAAGATGCGGAGACAAAAAAACATGACAGAAATGGAGGATATGGAGCTAAGAATCGCAATTTTGAGGGCTTGCCATAAATTTGTGCAGAACCTCACGAAAACTAATGAGACCCTCGATGCTACGATAAAGAAATTAGAAAGTAAGCATACACGGACTGAAATAAAGAATATTATACCCAATAGCAGACCAGAGGAGTACAATAATCAAACCAAAGATTCGACAAAAAACACCCAATTGGAAAAGCAAAATGAAAAAAGAATCCGAAAGTGTGAAGATAGTGTAAGGAGCCTCTGGGACAGCTTTAAGCGGTCTAATATCAGAGTCATTGGAGTGCCAGAAGATGAGAGACAGCAAGATATTGAAAACCTATTTCAAGAAATAATGGCAGAAAACTTCCCCCACCTGGTGAAAGAAATGGACTTACAGGTCCAAGAAGCGCAGAGAACCCCAAACAAAAGGAATCCAAAGAGGACCACACCAAGACACATCATCATTAAAATGCCAAGAGCAAAAGACAAAGAGAAAATCTTAAAAGCAGCAAGAGAAAGAGGCTCAATTACCTACAAGGGAATACCCATACGACTGTCAGCTGATTTCTCAACAGAAACTTTGCAGGCCAGAAGGGAATGGCAAGAAATTTTCAAAGTGCTGAATACCAAGAACCTACAACCAAGATTACTTTATCCAGCAAAGCTATCATTCAGAATTGAAGGTCAGATAAAGAGCTTCACAGATAAGGAAAAGCTAAAGGAGTTCATCACCGCCAAACCAGTATTATATGAAATGCTGAAAGGTATCCTTTAAGAAGAGGAAGAAGAAGAAAAAGGTAAAGATACAAATTATGAACAACAAACATGCATCTATCAACAAATGAATCTAAGAATCAAGTGAATAAATAACCTGATGTACAGAATGAACTGGTGATTATAATAGAATCAGGGACATAGAAAGGGAATGGACTGACTATTCTTGGGGGAAAAAGGGGTGTGGGAGATGCGGGAAGTGACTGGACAAAAATCATGCACCTATGGATGAACACAGTGGGTGGGGAGTGAGGGTGGAGGGTGGGGTGGGAGCTGGAAGGAGGGGAGTTATGGGGGGAAAAAAGAGGAACAAATGTAATAATCTGAACAATAAAGATTTAATTAAAAAAAAAAAAAAAAAAAAATACCTGGGAGGCACTCGCCACCCAGCGTTCCCAACCAATGGGGCTCGAGGCAGCTCTGCCCTCAGGCCCCGCCTTTTGTGCAGGTGTGTGCGGGCGTGCGTGCGTGCTTGCGTGCGTGCGTGTGTGCATGCCTGTTTTTTCGTGTGCAGGTGCGTAGGAACCGGGTGGGGTGGGGTGGGCTGGGGGTGGGGCGAGCAGGGCCATCAGGGAGGCGCAATCATTGATTAGTCTTTTAACCAAGCAGCTGCCCGCACCACGTGCCTGTCCTAGGGCCTGGCAGACGTAGGTGGCCAGACAGCTGTGGCCCTGCCCTCAAGAGGACTCGGTAGTGTGCTGTTCCCGAGGGGGCTTTTATTAGAATCCATGTGAGAGACGATGACCTGCATGATGGAATGCCAAAGAAAACCCACTGTGAGATCTCCTTGCTAGATTCAGTTCGCCATCTGAACTGCCTCTTCTCGTGTCAGGGTGGCTTCTCCCCTAACTGGACATGATTTCTGCTTCCTGGGAGCACGTTGGTCTCCACGGCAGTTGACGACCCTGACGTCCACAATGGATAACCGAAAGGGTTTCTTCGTTTGTAAATTGGGACTGGAAGCCCCCTGCTCCATGATGTCTAAAAGTAAAACAGGGTGTGTAACGAACCAAAAAAAAAAAAAAAAGTGTCTAGAACTCTGCCTCCTGGCCCCACTTAGCAGAGACATAGAAAGATATGCCACCAAGATTTTTCCGTGAGAGCCCTTGATATGCCCGAAAGAACTTGCCTGAGCAGGGTCGTGTCATGCAGAGGCATCTAGCACCTGAGGCACAAGATCTTGGCTGGGTCTTTAGCAGATCGTGTTGAAGAAAACAGACGGAGGGAGCTGCCATGTTTCCAAGCAGCCATTGGAGAAAGGGCTGTGTGAACCTGAATGTATGTGTTCAAAACTGCATAAGGATAACTAAGACACCAACACTTTGCTTCTTTCACAACACATTTTATTGTTCAAATATGGGCAATCATTGCTGTCCTGAATGATGAATTTCTTACAAAATTCTACATTCAAAGTTGCCAGATCACCATAGCTTCCCGCAATGGATGTCACAGTTCTATAAACAACTTTCATTCCCACAGACATTTCATTACTTGCTGAGCTGTGTGTTTAAGGGCTCTTTAGAAGTATTCACACAGGCAGATGCACACACACACACACACCCAACATGCACACTCAGCACACATGCCCTCATATTTTTCTAATATAAAAACAACTAAGTATGTGTGTTTCCATTTGGGATTGCTGTATCCTTGGTGTGGGATATTATAGGTTGAGTAAGAAATAAGTGATCAGCGAATGCCTCGCCTTTCAGACACAGTGGTTTGTACACTGTGAATGGTCACGTACAGGACCAGTGTTGTTTGATGAATAAAAGGTTTCACCTGATTTTACCCTGCATCATTTCATTTGAATCAATAATGTGTAAAGCAGTGTTGGTCTTTCATGATTCCCTCTCCTTTGTTGAGTTCCATCATGTTTTCTAAGGGAAGGACCATGACTAGAGGATTTTCCACATAGCTGACATGCCTAGAGCTCTTCTCCCATGTAGGAATTCTGGTGTCTGATGAGATTCGCATGTTGACTGAAGGCTTTCCCACACTGCCCGCATTCACATGGATTCTCCCTGGTGTGTGTTATGTGGGAACGTGTCCGTCAGCTCAGACTTTTGACGGAAAGCCTTCCGACACATGAGACATACATGTGTTTTCTTCCCCGTATGCATTCTCCAGTGCTGGTTCAGGCCAGAGCTTTGACTAGTGACATTCATAGCATTGCTTGCCCGGATGGACTCAATCCTGCTTTTCTGTGGTAAGATCTTTGATTGAGAGGTCTGTCACATAGGGGACATTCATGTGGTTACTCTCCTGTGTGGATGGCCTCATGCTATCTAAGGAAAGAACTCTGACTGAAGGCTTTCCCACACTCACCTCACTCATAAGGCTTCTCTCCGTTGGGCATTGCATTGTGGTTTCTAAGCCCAGATCGTTGTAGAAAGCCTTTCCCATGTAGAAGACATTCACATGGTTTCTCTCTAGGGTGCGTCATGTTCTGCCCTCTGACGTTGAAAACATTCCTGAAGGGTATCCCACGGTCACGCTGTGGTGTGCATGTCATTGTGTCTACTAAGGCATCCTCTAGTCCAGGTGACTTTCCGCACTGTTGGCTGACATCTGGTTTCTTTCTTACGAGAACTGAGGAATGTGGAGACAGGGCTGATCTATGAGTAAATTCATCACTCCTATCAGCCCTTGGCACCCTTCTTCTAGAAGCTGTGGAGAGCTTGCATTTTCATGGCACGGTGGGGGCAGAGGTAGGATTCTGGACATGATTTGAAGTCGTTCAGGTCAGGGAGGGCTCCTCGGATGGGGTTGGGGTGTGCATGGACTGAAGGATTCTGAGAGGGGCACTGAGGCTGCCGAAGGACCACAAGGGAGGGGCACCTTTGGAGGGTGAATTCCTAAGGGCTTTCAGTGCCCCTTAGGGTGGGGATGACCTTGATCGTGAGAGGGGGATTAGGCAGGGTCCTACAGGTGGAGCCCAATCTACAGTCATTTCAAGGAACATCAGACTCCACTCTCCTCTCAGGGACCTGAGCTTTGTGGCACAACCATGATGCCAATCATGATCTGACATGATCAGAAATGACACCTAATCACAAGCAGGACATATTGTGCAGAATTTTA
This sequence comes from Myotis yumanensis, assembly GCF_028538775.1. Lineage (NCBI taxonomy): Eukaryota > Metazoa > Chordata > Mammalia > Chiroptera > Vespertilionidae > Myotis > Myotis yumanensis. The sequence continues at coordinate 11,556 of NW_027223830.1, forward strand.
TTAGTATGGGATAAAAAGTATATGCAGCAGCATTTAATAAATCATTTCATACAGCATAATACATAAAATAAAATAAAATAATTAAAATGCCCCCCACCCCTCAACAAGATGTGATGCGTCTTCCCGGTGTTCAATGATGCCGCCGCGAGAAGGGGGTGAATCCTCCGAGTCAAGGGAATGCGATGGCAAATGCACCAGGAAGCCGAGAGTCGCGGATGTGCACGCTCCGAAAGTTCTCCCAGTCCTGCGGACGCCAGAGCACGCTGCCAGGAGGAGCGTGGAGGCTGGGCTAGGTCCTTGGGCTGGTTGTGGGCAGCAGTTCTCCAGTGGGTCCCGCACCAGCAGCGGCTACTGCGCTCCCAGTGCTGGGAACCCACAGCGAGGACACATGCTTCCTAATGGGCTAAGCCTGGCCTGCCCAAGCAGCGGCCCAGGCCCGCTGCCACGCGCATGCGCACTAGCCACCAAAGGACGCTGGCGGGAGGGGGCCAAGGTGCAGAGCCCAGGCCTCCTCCCCAGGGTGGAGGTTTAGAGGTTCGCTGACTCTGCAGACAAGCAACTGGCGGCGGAGACGCACTCACCGGTGCTCCTCGCACCCGCGTGGGCGCACACCCTGGTCCCCTCTGGTCCCGTGGCATCTGCAGGACTTGGCGGGGACACCTTCCCTAGGAGATCCAGGAACTGGAAGAGGTCCACGTCGCTATCACCCACAAAGTCGTACCAGGGCCTAGGGGAGGAAAAGGGCTCCTCCGAGAAGCAATAGGCTGAGAGCAGGTCTGTGAAATCAGGGTCTGACGAGACATCCCCAGCGTTGTTGAGGCCCAGCGGCGAGAGTGTGGCCTCGGATGGAGCTCCAGTTAGAGTTGGACTGGGAGTTGGAGCTGGATCTAAAGCTGGAGTTGGAGCTGCAGCTGAAGCAGGAGCTGGATCTAGATGTTGAGCTGGATCTGGATCTGGAGCTGGATATGGAGCTGGATCTGGGGCTGGGGCTGGAGCTGGAGCTGGAGCTGGAGCTGGAGCTGGGGCTGGGGTTGGGGCTGGAGCTGGAGCAGTGGCAGAGGTGACCATGCCCTGGAAGCCTTGAGCAGGGTCGCAGCAGGCCTGGCTGTAGCTGGAGGCGCTGGGATCTACTGTTGCGAAGACTTGCAAAGGTCTGTGCGGAGGAAGGATGTCGAAACCAAGGCCCCGTGGTGTACGGGGGAGGCAGGGAGCACAGGTCTGGTGGGGAGCACAGGGCCAGCGAGGAGCACAAAGCCGGCCGGGAGCACAGGACCCGGCGGGAGCACAGGACCGGCCGGGAACACAGGGCCAGCGGGGAGCCGGGGGCCTGCGGGCAGCACTGAACCGGCTGGGAACACAGGGCCAGCAGGGAACACTGGCTCCTCAGGGTGCACAGGAATGGCGGGCAGCACAGGGCTGGCAGGGAGCAAAGGGCCCTCCTGGGACGCAGGGCCTGCAGGTGAGGGCACTGGCGCGGACTGAGGGGCGCAGACTGCCAGTTGCTGGGGCGCAGCCTTGGCTCCCTGGCCTTGCTGATTGCGCATTCAGTGCAACCTTTGCACTTTGGCCCCGCGGTTCTTGAGCCACACCCTTACTTGGGCCTCCTGCAGGTTCAGCCTGGCCGCCAGGGTCTCGCGTTCCTCATAGGTCCCGTAGGGTTTCCCCTCAAAGAATTCCTCCAGGACCCGCAGCTGTTGTGCGCTGAACACCGTGCGATGCCTCCACGGGCGCCACAGCGGCGTCCTCTTCCTCAGGGGGCTTGGGGACAACCGGGAGCCAGTGGGAAACCCGGGGTCTTGCATCCTGGATGCTCCTGGGCCCTCTGCTCTTGAAGCTCTGGCCAACAGCCCTGCGAGTGCCGCCTTAAATAGCTGGTAGGCAGTTGTCACCTAGCGTTCCCAACCAATGGGGCTCGAGGCAGCTCTGCCCTCAGGCCCCGCCCCTTGTGCAGGTGTGTGTGTCTGTGGGCGCGTGTGTCTGTGTGCCTGTGTCCTTCTTCGCGCGCTGGTGCGTAGGGGTAGGGTGGGGTGGGGGGGCGGTGGGGCCCTCGGGGAGGCGCCATCATTGATTAGTCCTTTGACCCAGCACCTGTCCGCGCCTGTCCTAGGGCCTGGCAGACATAGGTGGCCAGACAGCCGTGGCCTTGCCCTCAAGAGGACTCATTAGTGTGCTGTTCCCCAGGTGACTTTTATGAGAATCCATGTGAGAGACGATGACCTGTGTGATGGAATGCCAAAGGAACACACTGTGATATCTCCTTGCTAGATACAGCTCGCCATTTGAGCTGCCTCTTCCCAAGTCAGGGTGGCTTCTCCCCTAACTGGACATGATGTCGTCTTCCTTGGAGCACATTGGTCTCCACGACAGTTGACTGCCGTGACATCCACAATGGATAACCCAACCGACTCCTTGGTTTGTAAATAGGAACTGGAGGCCCCCTGCTCCATGATGTCTAAGAGAAAAACAGGGTGTGTAAAGATCCAAAAAAATAATTAAAAAAAAGAAGTGTTTAGAACTCTGTCTTCTGACCCCACTTAGCAGAGACAGAGAATGATGTCCCACCAAGATTTTTCCGTGAGAGCCCTTGATATGCCTGAATGAACTTTCCTGAGCAGGGTCATGTCATGCAGAGGCAACTAACACCTGAGGCAGAAGAGCTTGGCTGTGTCTTTAGCAGATCATGTAGAAGAAAACATAGACGGAGGGAGCTGCCATGTTTTCAAGCAGCCAATGGGGAAAGTGCTGTGTGAACCTGAATGTATGTGTTCAAAAGTGCAAAAGGAAAACTCACACACCAACACTTTGTTTCTTTTGCAACAGATTATATTGTTCAAAGATGGGCAAGCATTGCTGAACTGAACGATGAATTTCTTACAAAATTCTACATTCAAAGTTCCAGATCACCCTAGCTTGCCGCAATGGATGTCACAGTTCTATAAACAACTTTCATTTCCACAGACATTTCATTACTTTCTCAGCTGTGTGTTCTAGGGCTCTTTACAAGTGTTCACACAGGCAGATGCAAACACACACACACATACACACACACACACACTCCCCCAGCAAACATGCCCTCATATTTTCTGATATAAAAACAACTAAGTAGGTGTGTTTCCATTTGGGATTGCTGTATCCTTGGTGTGGGATATTTTAGGTTGAGTAAGAAGTAAGTGATCAGCGAATGCCTCGCCTTTCAGACACAGTGGTTTGTACTCTGGGAATGGTCACGTACATGACCAGTGTTGTTTGATGAATGAAAGGTTTCACCTGATTTTACCCTGCATCATTTCACTCGAGTGAATAATGTGTAAAGCAGTGTTGGTCTCTCATGATTCCCTCTCCTTTGTTGAGTTCTGTCATGTTTTCTCGGGGAAGGACCATGACTGGAGGATTTTCCACATAGGTGACATGCCTAGGGCTCTTCTCCCCTGTAGGGACTCTGGTGTCTGACGAGATTCGCATGTTGACCGAATGTGTTCCCACACTGACCGAATTCACATGGGCTGTCTCTGGTGTGTGTTATGTGGGAACGTGTCGTCAGCTCAGACTTTTGACGGAAAGCCTTCCCACACATGGGACATACATGTGGTTTCTTCCCCGTATGCATTCTCCAGTGCTGGTTCAGGCCAGAGCTTTGACTAGTGACATTCATAGCATTGCTTGCCCGGATGGACTCAATCCTGCTTTTCTGTGGTAAGATCTTTGATTGAGAGGTCTGTCACATAGGGGACATTCATGTGGTTACTCTCCTGTGTGGATGGCCTCATGTTGTCTAAGGAAAGAACTCTGATGGTAGGCTTGCCCACACTCACCGCACTCATAAGGCTTCTCTCCGTTGTGCATTTCATTGTGGTTTCTAAGCTCAGAATGTTGTAGAAAGCCTTTCCCTCGTAGGTGACATTCACATGGTTTCTCTCTAGGGTGCGTCATGTTCAGCCCTCTGAGGTTGAAAGCATTCCTGAAGGGAATCCCACGGTCACACTGTGGTGTGCATGTCATTGTGTCTACTAAGGCACTCCTCTAGTCCAGGTGACTTTCTGCACTGTTGGCTGACATCTGGTGTCTCTCTTACATGAAGTGAGGAATGTGGAGACACGGCTGATCTATGAGTAAATTCATCACTCCTGTCAGCCCTTGGCACCCTTCCTCTAGAAGCTGCGGAGAGCTCTAATTCTCACAGCCTGGTGAGGGCAGGGTTAGGGTCCTGGACATGTTCTGAAGTCGTCCAGGTCAAGGAGGGCTCCTCGGATGGGGGTGGGGTGGGCAGGGACTGAGGGATTCTGAGAGGGGCACTGAGGCTGCCGAAGGACCACAAGGGCGGGGCACCTTTGGAGGGTGAATCCCTAAGGGTTTTTAGTGCCCCTTAGGGTGGGGATGACCTTGACCGTGAGAGGGGGATTAGGCAGGGACCTAGAGGTGGAGCCCAAACTGCAGTCATTTCAAGGAACATCAGACTCCACTCTCCTGTCAGGGACCTGAGCTTTGTGGCACAGCCATGATGCCAAACATGATCTGACATGGTCAGAAATGAAACCCAATCACAAGCATGACATATTGTGCAGAATTTTATTAGTATGGGATAAAAAGTATATGCAGCAGCATTTAATAAATCATTTCATACAGTATAATACATAAAATAAAATGAAATAAAATAAAATAATTAAAATGCCCCCCACTCCCCAACAAGAGGAGATGCGTCTTCCCGGTGTGCATTGATGCTGCCGCGAGAACGGGGTGAATCCTCAGAGTCCAGGGAATGCGATGGCAAAAGCACCAGGAAGCCGCGAGTCTCGGATGTGCACGCTCCGAAAGTTTGCCCAGTCCTGCGGGCACCAGAGCACGCTGCCAGGAGGAGCGTGGAGGCTGGGCTGGGTCCTTGGGCAGGTTGTGGGCGCAGCTCTCCAGTGGGTCCCGCACCAGCAGCAGCTACTGCGCTCCCAGCGCTGGGAACGGGCAGGGAGGTCACGTGTGCAGATAGACACGCATCCCAGGCCGGTACCGAGTGTCAACAGAGGCTAGGTGACTACAAACTGAGGATCTGGAGGCTTCGGCGGCAGAGGCGGTAGCGGTGGCACTCAGGCCCGCGCCCGCGGAGGCAACCAGCGTCCAGGCAGGCGCACGGCCCGCCATTCAAAGCGACTCATCTCGGCGGAGGAGTTGGATGCCCAGGTGGACTCTTACAACTCGATGACGGGCCCCCAGCGGTTGGACGTCAAGCAGGACGCTTACAGCGGGATGAGGGTCACCCAGCAGCTGGACGCCTAAAAGGACACTTACAACTCGATGAGGAACACCAAAAGGATGAACGCCCACCTGGGCGCTTACCATGCCATGAGGGACACCAAAAAGGTGGACGCCCAGAAGGACACTTACAGCTCCATGAGGGACACCGAGGAGTTGGACTCCCAGCTGGACGCTGACAGCGCGATGAAGGACACCGAGGACTTGGACAGCCAGAAGGACGCCGAGGAGATGGACGCCCTGCTGGACGATGACGATGCGATGATGGACTCCAGCTAAAGCACCAGCAAGTCAGTGTGCGCGAGGATGGCCAGGGACCTGGGGCCAATGATGCAGTTGTTTCTTCTGTTTGGAAATAGGATTTAAAACTCCTAGAAAGATTTTTCGTTAACTTTTATTTTATTCAATAACTCTGAAAAAGACCTGTTTTGTGCCGAGTCATTTTCGGGATTCATTTTACCGGTTGCTGTTTCCACCTTGGCCATAATCACCCGAAAAGGTGTGGGAAAAAGAAACAGACAGACAGACAAACAAACAAACAAAATAACTCGTTCCCTCTGATAAAGAACAACAACAAAATACCCTCCTCAGAAATAAAAGTTGACCCCGCCTTTCCAATTTTTGAGGCTTTGGCAAGCCCAGGTGGCCAGGCCTGGACTTGGTCTCTGGGCGGGGGCCTGACCATCCATCCACAGAGTTAGCGGGGTGGGGGGAGGGTTACGGGTGGGGGGTGGGGGGTGGGGGATGGGCGTGGGCGGGGTGTCGATCAAATGAACAGGCCAGGACGTCATCTTTGGCTGTGGATTACAGAATTTGGGTGGACTGGAGCAGGGGCCTAAGAGCCCTTCCCGCCCTCTGCTGGTCGAGAAGCGTCAATGCAAGCGCCGCTCCTGCAACCTCCTGTGGGGAAAGCACAGACAGGTGACTGGACTTCCCCATTTCTGGCTAGACCCGAGGCGGGAAGACCATGCAGGGGGCATTGTCTTTGAGAAGGCAGGGGCTGAAGGGTGTTCATGGATGGCGACGGACCATTCAAAGCTAGGAGTGTCTGTGCGTGACTGGGGATGTACACGCACAGACGCACACGCTCGCGCGCACACACAAACTCCCACACCCACACCCACACCCACACACCTATCCCTCCCTCCTCCAACCCCCGCATTCCCCGCCCCCCGCGTCCCCCTGCCACACACACACACACACACACACACACACACGGGAGCACAAGGTCCCGCTAACAAGATATCTGCCGAGTGAGGCAGGCCTAGGAGATTTTCCGTGGCTTTGTTTCCTTTTGGCCCGCCCTGGGCCCACCGGAGCCTGTCTAAGTATGTATTGTCCCCTCTTCCACCAAGAAAAAACGGCGATTCCATCCTGCAAGGCATGGAAACGGAGCCCTGCGGGCCTCCTTGGGCACCTGCCCTGTCTCCCAAGTCCTCCCCCAAGCCCCGTGAATCGCTTGGGCGGGCCTGTGGCGCCCTTCCTGGTCCTGCAGCGCCAATGCAAGCCTCCTCCCCTCAACTTGAAGCCCAACCTGTGACATCAGTCCTAGGGGCGGCTGATTGGTCGAGCGGGCGGTTGATTTGGCTCCTCCCACCGGCTCTGGGCTATAAAAGAAAGCAGGGACTTCTTTGCAGAGCTTCTGAGCCCTAGGCTTGTGGTCGTGGTCATCGTCCTCGTTCTCTAAGGGTTCTTTCAGGAGAGATGTCTCGCCAAGACCCGGTCCCGAGACATAGAAGCCGCTAGGACACCTGACTAGAACCTAGCTAGGCTACTGATCACCGACCGCGGTCTGCGTGTCATTTCTTCTTCGCCGACTCTGGTCTTCTTGCGGTACCCGGGTCACCCCAAACCACGGAGAGGGCCCCAGGGAGTTGCGGACGCACTACAGACCCCTGACCCCGCTGGGTCACTCGGACTTGTGACGTGTGGACTCGCCGCCGCTGACTGCACCGCCTGCTGGCCCTGAGTCTGAGCGAGGGGGATCGGGCCTGGGTGACGCCCTGCCCGTTGGCGGAGCCCCGGGCCCTCCCGCCCTGGCCCGCCTTCCTGCACATTAAGTGATTCTGGGTTTGGGGACTGGATTGTGGTGCTCACGCCCCTGCTGTGGGGAGGGGGTGTTCAACCCAAGGCCTTCGGTCCTTCGGTGTCTTTCGAGTGTTCTGTGTATGCCCATATTCTGCTCTTCAGTTCATAAGTATACGTATACTGAGCGTGTCCACGTGTCCTCGTCCAACCTGAGGATTCTTTGGCATCATGTCTTGTGTTCATTATAAATTCGCTTCCACACTCAGCTATGCCATCGTCACCTTTGATGGGCGGCACATCTCCCTCCACAACCTAAAGACGCAGATTATGGGGAGAGAGAAGCTGAAAGCTTCCAAGTATGACCTGCAGATCAGCAAGCGCAGACGGAGGAAGAGTACACTGATGATAATGCTCTGATTCCTAAGAATCCGCCTTTCATTGTTAGAAGAATTCCTATTGGAGGTGTAAAATCTACAAGCCAGACAGACGTTATAGGTCGAACTGATCCAGTGATGGGAACTTCAAAAGTCACTGATGACTCTTCTGCACCTATGTCTCTGGCCCAACTTAGAAAGACTGCCAATCTGGCTGAAGCCAATGCTTCTGAAGAAGATAAAATTAAAGCCATGATGTGGCAGTCTGGCCGTACATACGACTCCATCAATTACATGAAGAAGCCTCTAGGTCCACCACCTCCATCTTACACCTGTTTCCGCTGTGGTAGACCTGGCCATTATATTAAGAATTGCCCAACCAATGGGGACAAAAACTTCGAATCTCGTCCTAGGATTAAAAAGAGCACGGGAATCCCCCGAAGTTTCATGATGGAAGTGACAGATCCTACCATGAAAGGTGCAAAGCTCACCAGCACCGGGACATACACAATACCGACTATAGAGGCAGAGGCATATGCAATTGGGAAGAAAGAAAAGCCACCTTTCTTCCCAGAGGAGCCCTCTTCGTCCTCTGAAAAGGACGACCCTATCCCAGACGAGTTGCTCTGTCTCATCTGCAGAGACATCATGACTGATGCCGCTATCATTCCCTGCTGTGCGAACAGCTACTGTGATGAGTGTATAAGAACAGCGCTCTTGGAATCAGAGGACCATACATGCCCAACGTGTCATCAACATGATGTCTCTCTTGTTGCTTTAGTTGCCAATAAAGCCTTGTGACAGGCTGTTAATAACTTCAAAAATGGAACTGGTGGTTATAAAACAGGACTACGGAAACCGTTACCACCACCACCACCGCCGATACCGCCTTGGAGATGACTCCTTCAGTGGAATCTACAGCCTCTGATGAGATCTCCAATATCAAGACAGCAAGATCCTCCGATGATTCCAGTGGCGTCCAAATCAGGCCATCCTGCTCCCTCTATACCTTCTTTCACTTCTAATCAGTCTTCTTTAGCCCCTGCTGCGCCTGGAAATTCATCTATCCCAGTGCCTGTACCCGATGTAACTGCATCGGTCTCCATATCAGTCCACTCGGAAAAACCAGATGGGCCTTTCCGGGATTCGGATCATAAAATATTGCCGGCCACAGCCCTCGCCTTCGAACATTCAAAGGGAACCTCTTCAATAGCAATAACTGCCCTTGTGGAGGAGAAAGGTTACCAGGTGCCTGTGCTCAGAAATCCATCTTTGCTTGGACAGTCACCACCTGCTGGGTATAGCTTCCTTCCCCCCGGGTTCCCTGCAGCGCCAGCCAACTTATCCACACTTTGGGTATCATCAGGAGGGCAGACTGCTCACTCAGATACCAATTCAACAACACAAGCACCACTTCTGTCCAGGGAAGAATTCTACAGAGAGCAGCGATGGCTAAAAGAAGAGTCTCAATATCCCTACAGTGTTTCCGCATACTCCAGGAGTCCTTCTGCCAATTTATCAGCACCTTGGGTATCATCAGGAGTACAGACTGCTCACTCAAATACCATCCCAGCAGCACAAGCACCACTTCTGTCCAGGGAAAAATTCTATAGAGAGCAGCGACGGCTACAAGAAGAGTCTAAGTCTAAATATTCCCACAGTGGTTCCTCATACTTCAGAAGTCCTTCTGTTTATGCTAAATCAACACGTGGTTCAGGGCGCTCATGTTCTCGTTCTCAATCACCTAGCCACTCACACTCTCCTTCCTATTCGAATCACTGCCATGCCCCAGAAGAGGCAGAGGCAAGAGTCAAAATTAACGGCCAAGGTCTAGGTCTAGATCTCATGGATATCGTGGTTGATCTAGGTCAAGGTCACCACTGTATAGGCGACATCCTTCGCGATCAAGGTCCCCTCAAGCATTTAGGGGACAGTCTCCAAATAAACGCACTGTACTACAAGGGGAAACAGAACGTGAATATTTTAAGAGATACAGAGAGGTTCCACCCTCCTATGACTGAAAAGCTTATCATGGGAGGAGTGTTGACTTTAGAGACCCATTTGTAAAATAGCATTACCGAGAATGGGAGAGGAAATACAGGGAGTGGTACGAAAAATGCTACAAAGGTTATGCTGCTGGAGCACAGCCTCGACCGTCAGCAAATGGAGAGAACTTTTCTCCAGAGAGCTTTCTACCACTTCACGTCACCAATTCTCCCCTTACAAGGGGTCGCAGAGAAGATGATTCGGGTGGGAAAAGTGGTAGAAATAGAAGCATAGGTGGTAGCAAACATCCAGAAAAGCTTTCAACAAGAGACAGCCATGATCGGAAGGACAGTACAAAGTCAAAAGAGAAGGAGAGGGACAGTGCTGCAGGAGAGGGTCCAGGAAGTAAACATACGGAACTTCGAAGGTGGAAGAAAGTGAAGGCTTTCTAAGCCCAGAGTTGTTGGAACCTTCTAGAAAATCAAGAGAACCTACAAGTCCAGTGATGAGATGCCTCCCAGGGCCTCTGGTTTGGGTGGGAGTGGCATTCCAGCTGCACCCCTTCCCCAACTCCAGGGCTGCAACTCCGGGGATGCTGGGCCTATCCCACCACTGGGTGTTGACTGCTGGAGCAGGCCCAGCCTTGCCTTCTGCAGGGCTCCGTGCAGAACCCCTAAACCTAAACTTAACAACCCCATCCCTAACCCTATAAACCCTCTCCCTCACCCTCACCCAAACCTGACCATGAGCTGACCTTGACAATAACACTAACACTAATGCTGAAAATGACCCCTATGCTGACCCTTACCCTGGCACTTATGATGACCCTGAATCTAACCCTGACCCTGATGCTGACCCTGACCTTGACCCTCATCCTGATCCCCACAATAACACTGACACTGACCCTAAACCTAACCCTAACCCTGACCCTAAATCTAACCCTGACAGTGACCCTAATCTGACCCTGAAAATAAACCTAACAATAACCCTGACCCTTACCCTGACCCTAAACTTAACCTGACACTGACACTTATGTTTACCCTGACCCTGACCCTAGATCTGACCCTAGGCATGACCCACTATGCCCTATCCCCTATCCTCTATGCCCTGGCGTCCACCACCTGGGTTTTTTCCCGGAAGGCCCATGGGCAGCCTGGCAGTGAAAGAGGGACTGGAGATTTTTTTATGTGTGTTTGTGGGTTAGGGAGGGGACTGGGGGGGTGAATGGGTGTGACTGAGGACCGAGTGGATGTACCCAGAACACTATTTGTGGACATTGACCCTTGAAACCCGGGAACTCTGAAAGCCTAAAGGAGGTGAGTACTCCAGGGACAACAATGGAGGATTCATTTTCTCTTTGTTGTTGCTGTTGTTGTTGCTGGGTTTTTTTTGGAATTGAATGTATTGTGGGAGACATCTGTTAATAAAATGAAATGGAATGTCATAGGATAAAATGGAAGGTGTAAATACATAAGAATCTTTGCATTCTGGATGAAAAGGGGCCACAAGCTGACCTGACCCACTCGCAGGAGGCCTGGCCTGGGCTTGCAAACTCAGACCCCTAAAGTGATCACCCAGGATGTTCTGAAATTAAAGACTTTTAAAAGTAGAAAGCAGTGTATAGTGTGTGTGTAGTCACGTCCTAGGCCGGGTATCTTCCCTGAGAGAGATCATCTTTGACCTTACTGGTATCTGTGTCTATTGTCTTTCTATGCCTCTAGGATCACATGTTTTTGGACTCGTGAATGCCATGGTAACAAGTCACTTTCCTTTTTTCCAGTCCCCTCAGGGCACAGCCCAGGGTCTCAGGGTAGAAACCACAAATTCCCTCGTTGTATTATTTTTAAAAAGCAAGGGACACATGAATAAACAAGTGGAAAATCAATTTCCTCACCCTCTCCCTCTCCCTTTACCTCTCTCTCTCCCTCTCCCTCTGCTTCTCCCTCTTTCTCTCCCTCTCCCTTCCAATCTCTTTTTAAACAACAAAAGCAAAAGGGCCCTTGCCGGTTTGGCTCAGTGGATAGAGTGTAAGCCTGTGGACCACAAAGCCTCCCGGATTCGATTCTGGTCAAGGACACATGCCTGGGTTGCAGGCTAGATCCCCAGTGTGGGGTGTGCAGGAGGCAGCTGACCGGTGATCCTCTCTCATCGTGGATGTACTATCACTCTCTCCCTCTCCCTTCCTCTCCCAAATCAATAAATATATATTTTAAAACACACACAGACACACAGACACAGACACACACACATACACACACACACACACACACACACACACACGAAGGACACAAAGATATTAATCCATCTCCGTGTAGTAAAACGTATACTTCTACAATGTTTTGCACTTGCATTTTGTTCTATCCTAACGGGGAAGTTAAAACCTGGGATGTGGGGAGGAAGAGAGAAGGTTAAAGAGAGGGATTGACCTTTGCTGTTTCAAAATGGCGGGTGCCGCCCTAACTGTTTTGGCTCAGTGGACCGAGCACCATCCTGCGGACTAAAGGTTCACAGGTTCGATTCTGGTCAAGGGCATATACCTTGGTTGTGGGCACATCCCCAGTAGGAGATGTGCCCGAGGCAGCTGATTGAGATTTCTCTACCTTTGAGGTTTCTAATTCTCTACACCTCTTTTTTCCACTTTGAACAAAAATCAATAAAATATATTTAAAAAAACAAAATGGCATCTCCCAAGTTCCTGGGGCCAACATGGTGGGAAGTATGCCAGGGTCACCCACATCACGGGACAGTGCATCAACACTAAGGTAGAGATCCACCTCATGCGCCGCATCCACCAGCCAGATGTTGAAATCTTCCGAAACTTCAACGAGCTCTCCAGCGTGGTCCAGTAGATTGGCGAGCAGGTGATCTGGGAGCAGTAGCAGCAGCAGCAAGAACACGGGACTGAGGAAAGCCAGGGCCATGGCTGGCAGGACCCTGCCCAGCCTAGCCTCCGGGAGTCCAGAGCTTCAGTTTTGGAGGAACAGCCGGTTCCGTTTGTTCTGCCTGTGGGTGTGGGCTCAGAAGACAAGAATTACCTCCGAACCCACAGGATGTGTTTCTATAGTGATAGTAGAAACCATTAATGTTAACTTCCCTATGTTCGTCTTCGCCAGGCGCTGCCCTGGAGTCTTTATCCTGGTCGATGAGAACCACTAGGGTTCATCTGGCTGGAGATGAAAAACCTCACCCTGTTTGGCAGAGTCCAGAAATCCTTCCAGAATGTGGAGGCACCGTCCCTGCAGGCCTTCCTGGAGATGCTCTCGAATATTCAGTCTGGGCCACTTAGGAGGAGCAGCTTGCATGCACTTTGAAGAATTGACATTCTGACCTGGTTTAAAAAAAAACCCAAAACCAAAACCAAAGCCAAAAACACTAATTTTAAAATTGAAAAATAAAAAAATAAAGAAAATAAATCTCCTTAAAAAAATCCTCCTTCAAAAAAAATCTTAAAAACAAACAAACAAACAAACAAACAATCTCCTTCGAAATGACCTCGGTCCAGCTTTTGGGCTGGGGCATGACCATCCCATCCATCCAGAGAGGGAGAATGGGGCAGGGGAAGGGGGTAAGGGGCAGGATGACCCCGGGCTGGACGCTTACAACTCCATGAGGGGCACCAAGTAGTTGGACGCCAAGTAGGACTCTTATACCCAATGAGGGGCACCAAGCAGTTGGATCCCAGAAGGGTGCTTACAATTCGATGAGGGAAACCGAGGAGCTGGACGTCCAGAAGAACGCTTGCAGCTCCATGAGGGACAACGAGGAGATGGATCCCCTGCTGGACGATTACGATGCGATGATGGACACCAGCTAAAGTACCAGCAAGTCAGTGTGTGCGAGGATTGCCAGGGGCCTATGGCCAATGATGGAGTTGTTTCTTCAGTTTTGAAATAGGATTTAAAACTCCTGTAAAGAGTTTTCGTTAACTTTTATTTGATGAAATAATTCTGAAAAAGACCTGTTTTGTACCGAGTTATTTTTGGGATTCATTTTACTAGTTGCTCTTTTACCTTGGCTATAATCTACAGAAACGGGTGTAGGAAAAACAAACAAACAAACAAAAAACCTCGTTCCCTCTGATAAAACAACAACAACAAAAAACCCTCCTCAGAAAAAAGCTTGATCCAGCCTTTCAAATTTCTGAGGCTTTGGCAAGCCCAGATGGCCAGGCCTGGACTTGGTCTCTGGGCAGGGGCCTGAACATCCATCCACAGAGTGAGCCGGATGTGTGTGGGATGGGGGTGTGTGGGGGTGGGGTGGGCGTAATCTTTGGCTGTGGATTACAGAATTTGGGTGGACTGGGGCAGGGGTCTGGGACAAAGAGCCCGTCCCGCCCTCTTCTGGTCGAGAAGTGTCAATGCAAGCCCCCCTCCTGCAACCTCCTGTTGGGAAAGCACAGACAGTTGACTGGACTTCCCCATTTCTGGCGAGACCTGAGGCCTGAAGGACATGCAGGTGGTGTTGTCTTTGAGAAGGCAGGCGCTGAAGGGTATTCATGGAAGCCGAAGGACCGTTCAAAGCACGGAGTGTCCGTGCGTGACTTCCGATATACATGCACAGAAGCAGGCCCTCGCGCACACACACTCCCACACCCACACCCACACACCTATCCCCCAAACCCGCCTTATCCCCGCTTCCCCCAGCCACACACATGGGAGCATAAGGTCCGCTAACAAGATATCTGCTGAGTGAGGCAAGCCTAGGAGATTTTCGGTGGCTTTGTTTCCTTTTAGCCTGTCCTGGGCCCACCGGAGCTTGTCTAAGTATGTATTGTCCCATCTTCAACCGAGAAAAAACGGCGATGCCGTCCCGCAAGGCATGGAAACGGAGCACTGCAGGCCTACTTGGGCACCTGCCCTGTCTCCCAAGTCCTCCCCAAGCCCCGTGGATCGCTTGGGAGGGCCAGTGGCGCCCTCTCCTGGTCCTGGAGCGCCAATGCAAGCCTCCTCCCCTAAACTTGATGCCCAACAGGTGACTTCAGTCCTGGGGGCGGCTGATTGGTCGAGCGGGCCGCTGATTTGGCTCCTCCCACCAGGTCTGTGGCTGTAAAAGAAAGCAGGGCCTTCTTTGCAGAGCTTCTCAGCCCTAGACTTGTTGTCGTGGTCATCGTCCTCGTTTTCCTAGGGAGCTTTCAGGGGAGAGATCTCGCCAAGACCCGGTCCCGGGATATAGAAGCCGCTAGAGCACCTGGCTAGAGCCTGGCTGGGCTGCTGATCCACTGAACGCTGTCTCGGTGTCATTTCTTCTTCACCGACTCGTCCACACCCTTGGGAACCCCTGGGTCTGGACCCCAATATCTGGTGCCCGTACAGGAACAGCTCCGGCGCCCCACGGGATGTGAAGGACCAGCGTGCCTCCACACAGGCGTGATCTGAGGCTGATTCGGGGCCGCCATGGCCGACAAAATCCACAAGTCACTGGACGACATCATTAGGCTGGAGCAGAGCCAGCGGAGCGGCCATGGCCAGTGCCGCAGCCATGGCGGGGGCAGTGGCAGGGGCAGGGAACGAGGCTGGGACCGAGGCTGGGACCGAGGCCGGGCTGGCTCCCAGGGAGGCCCTCTGCCGAGGCAGGAACCGGTGCCCTACAGCAGGCCATGTCCGCTTCCCGAGGAGTGGCAACACGACGACTTCTGCAGAGCCTTCTGCATGGGCGCTGGCATGATGACCTGGGGGAAGCTGCTGTTGTACAACCTGGACTTAGGAGTGTCCTCGTGCGCCTTCTGGAGCCCTCTCAAGGAATGAGGTAGTTCCTGCAGCAAGAAAGTCAGCTTTAAGGTTAGGAATGATAGGGGGTGGCCTGCTAAATATGATAGGATAGCCACCAAGTCCCCACCAGTTTCCATGGTTCCTTTCTACCTGCCCTGAACTCTGGGGTCTATAAGCACGATGTAATTTCCAATTTGCCCCAATAGCCCTGGTTACTACCTGCGTTACTTGGGCCCTTTTTGGCAGAGGAGCAACCAGGCCTCTTTCAAGGGAGATCGCTAGAAGGAGATATCAGCCCCTCCTTTGCTAGCAGCAACAGGTACCAAACCCTTTCAGTACATTTGACCAGCTTCATTCCCACACATCTTTATGGATTCCAGGGTCCATTGTGTTCCTTTTATCAGCAAGCCAAATGACACTGGCCCGTATTATCTAATTCAGCACAGGCAGGGGGAAGGGCCCATTAAATCTTTGCCTTGAGGAACTGTGAGCCCCACCCTAAGATGTCCCAATCAGACTAGAAAAGCCACTAATACCTTTTAAATTTACCCCAGAATTCCAAAATCCCAACCCAGCACAGAATATCACATAGCAAATCAAAGTTCCCAGCAAACAAACAGACAGAGATGTTTACAAACATCAAATATACATTTATACTTACACCTTTTCAGTTAACAAGTATCTTTACAGTCTTTGGCTCTTGAGCAGATAAAAGGTACACCGCCCCCAGGTCCCCTGATGGGGGCCTGACAGGAACATATGTGGAGGCCTTTCTTTCCCACATCACAGGACAGGATTCTTGACCTATGTCTCATTCAGATAGAAACGGTTTTCATCACAAACAAACAAACAAATCCAAAACCAAAAACCAAGAAAATCAAGGCCAGAAGTACCCTCTGATGTTTCAGGGGTACCAAGGAAGGAGAAGTTAGGCAGTGTCCAGGCCTTCTCACAATCCAACACCAGTGACCAGTTCCAGCTTACTGGCCTATTATTTATTCAACATTTCTTTTTCCTTCCATCACACCAAAGCCATGCTTTCCAGTTAGTTAGAACTTTTAGCCTTAATTTCTAGGTGACATGTAAGTAATTAACATTCCTCAGATTAACAATACATTCAAAGTGTTTATTTTAAGAGACACAGAAATATCACTAAACAATTTTAAAAAACAAAGATACATATTTAAGAAATAAGGACAGATCAATTTACAGAAGCAGAGATAGCACGCAATCCAAACCACAGCTGTGGGTAAACACATAATCTAGAACCTAGGTTAAACTTAGGCATATCCAGGGTCTCCTGAACACCTAGTTGCAAGTTAGCTGGAGCCCTCCTGACCCTGGGACAGCTGCACTGTCCCTCCCAGGCAAAGGAAAAATATGCCCTTTAAGATCAGTTTGAAACCACAGTTTCTATCTGACTTTAGAGATTGGATTGCTGCTATCAGTCCCCTTTAAAGTCTTTGACATAACCTTTAATTGTCTTTAGTTTAAGGAAAGCAGGGTGTTCTAGATTTAAGAGATTAGCTTAAAAACAAATCTGTGAGGCAAGCACACTTCCTGCGCCATCCACATTTCTGCAGAAAAACTCTGCCTTAAGGCTCCAGCCCTGACTAAATCAGAGAGAGGGGCCTTTGCTGTTTCAAGATGGTGGCCCCCAGCAGAGCGGCAATTCATGTGGCTGACCTGGCAGATGCCAAGTCATGCAGACCAAGATCGTGGCTGTACCAATAAGCAAAGGCATTTATTTACCACAATTACACAAATTTTCCCGATTCAATCCGAACCTTACACTTTTAGCGGGCAAGTTAAATATTCAGTATTTTTCAATATTACTGTCAAGCGGCTCTGGAAAACCAAATTTGAGCCTTGCAAAGCAGGTTCTGGCCTACCTGGTTTTTACAGATGCTACAGGCAGGAGGGACTATCTTCTTCCTCCATTAAGAAAAGTTTTCTTAATTAACAAAGGACCATTTTTTCCCTTGTAAAAACTGTTCTTTATTATGGAAATGCAAATCCTGCTGCTAGAATCTAGGTAGCATATATTTTTTCCAAGGGTAAATGATTAGTATTGTGATGTATCCTCCACATCTGCAAGGAGATTCCAGCTCAAAACTTTATCCAAAATCGATTGGTGCGCACGTTAGGTTTAAGCCAGCTTTTCTCCTTACATGTGCACAGAAATCCCAGAAGCATTTACTTGGGAAGGGGGTGACCTGTTTTCACAGATCATTACTCAGATGCCCACCTTACCTAAATCCTGGAGCCACACAAAGGAGGGGAGAAGGCAGGCCCCCTCCCTCCACACTCACATACTTTCACCAGACATTCATTCAGAGTTTAAACAATAACAACTTCCCAACTCCTGAGGGAGCTCTACAGCCTCCCCCAATCTCCTTGAAATGATCAATCACAATACCCAAAGGAGCAGTCCAATTCCATCCCATAACATCCGTCCAGTAAGCCCACAGGAAAAAACAAACAAACATACAAACACAGAAAACTAAGAGGGTCCGAAAATACAGCCTTCCAACTCCATGGAAGTGAAACCAAAACAATATTCCAACTCCATGGAAGCAAAAACAGAAAACGATGTCTGCACGCCAACCAGTGGCTGCACACCAACCAGCGGGAGCGACCAGCCTGTCTCAGATTGAGGGGGTTCCTACAGACCTTCCCGACTCCACAGAAGCAAAACTACACCCCTCCAGATGGAGGGTCCAGGCGTCCCCCAAATCCTACCGCCCTTGATTCCCCTGTGCGTCTACTTAGATTATTGCAGGCGATTGCAGATTTCAGAAGTGAGCTCACACAGGACAGATACAAAACACACAATGACATAGACACCTACTGCTGTCAGTCAGGCCCTCTGGACTGGGGGTCCCTTGATGGTGTTGGGGATCGCAATGAGCCCCCAAATGTTATGCCCAGATTTCAAGATCCCCAACAGACCAACCTTACACTTTTATCGGGCAAGTTAAATATTCAGTATTTTTCAATATTACTGTCAAGCGGCTCTGATGCAAAAGCAGAGAGTCCTTTATTATTATTACAGACCCGGGTCTGGCTCCCAGCTTCTTCCCACGCAACAACAAGAAGGGGGAGAGCCTCCGTGAGAAAAAACAAACAAACAGGGTTTTAATAGGGGGTGGAGTGAGGGGACTGTGGGCCCTGCAGATTGGCCAGGCGCAAGCTGGGTCTAGTTACATAGGATGTGGTAATTTTTATGGCCCGCACATCCCTCAATTGTCATTGGTGAGTTTAAATAAATCCCTGGCGTGGCCAGCAGAGGCCTGGGCTTCCGGAAAGAAGGGGTCTGAGCACATGGTTACTGCCCCAACATGGAGGATATGGGGTAAGATGGAGGGCATAGCCCTCACCCTTTCACTCCTACCTGTGCTGAAAGTCATGGATGCTGGGTGGGGTGTGGTGGTTGTGGGCCGCAAAAGAGAAGAAATAAAAGAGGAGGGCAGGCATGTGGAGAAAAAATCCATGAGGAAGGAGGTACTTGATGCACTGGGCTCCATGGGCCGAATGCTCTCCGATGATGCTTCCCGCTTGCACGCTGGATGTGGTATGTATGTCTGTATGTATGTATTCAGATGACATTTTCTTGAGTTGTCCACTCGAATAACCTGAATGTTTTTGTTGTTGTTATTTTTTGTTTAGTTCCATACAAAAATTCCTGTTTATTCACATTTGATTTATTCATTTTACATTTTATTTTAAAACCCGTATGGTTTTATGAACCGGTGTCTCCCCAATAATTTCAACGAGAGAGAGAGAGGGAGAAGATGCGAGGATCTGATCCTTGAGTACTGCCTCATTTAGGTTTCAGCTCCCAGGTGGCAAAAATTTTTTGTGCCCTAACTGGTTTGGCTCAGTTGATGGAGCGTTGGCCTTCGGACTGGGGGGGGGGGGGGGGGGGGGCAGGGGCGGCTGTGTATGTGTGTGTGTGTGTGTGTCCCAGGTTTGATTCCCGTCAAGGGCATGTACCTTGATTTCGGGCACATCTCCAGTAGGAGGTGTGCAGGAGGCAGCTAGCTGATCGATATTTCTCTCGAGGATGTTTCTCTCTATCCCTCTCCTTTCCTCTCTGTAAAACATCAATAAAATATTTAATAAAATGTTTTTGTTATGTCTTCCAGGAAGGGATAGAGGGAGAGAGTGAGGCAGAAGCTGGGACGTCTTGGGCCTGCGGGGGGTGTGAGTGTGGGATGGGTGGGTGGTGGTGGTGGTGTGTGACTTAGAGGAAGTCTTTCACTTTCGAATGGCCCGGCGAGACACCACCCGTCCCCCGCCCCCCTTTGCCTCTCGGCACCCCTCGATGCTCTTAGCTGAGTGTCCCGCAGGGCCCGAAGCGTTTACTTTGAAAAAGAGTGTTCAAAGCAGTCCCGAGCTGCCTTGATACCGCAGCTAGGAATAATGGAATAGGACCGCGGTTCTATTTTGTTGGTTTTCAGAAGTGAGGCCATGATTAAGAGGGACGGCCGGGGCATTCGTATTGCGCCGCTGGAGGTGAAATTCTTGGACTGGTGTAAGTCGGACCAGAGCGAAAGCATTTGCCAAGAATGTTTTCATTAATCAAGAACGAAAGATGGAGGTGCGAAGACGATCAGATACCATCGTAGTTCCGACCATAAACTATGCCGACTGGGTTATTCCAGCGACCCGCCCGGCAGCTTCTGGGAAACCAAAGTCTTTGGGTTCTGGGGGGAGTATGGTTGCAAAGCTTAAACTTAAAGGAATTGACAGAAGGGCACCACCAGGAGTGTAGCCTGCGGCTTAATTTGACACAACCTGGGGAAACCTCACCCGGCCCTGACACAGACAGGATTGACAGATTGAGAGTTCTTTCTTGATTCTGTGGGTGGTGGTGCATGGCTGTTCTTACTTGGTGGAGCGATTTGTCTGGTTATTTCCGATAACAAAAGAGACTCTGGCATGCTAGCTAACTAGTTACTCAACCCCAACTTAGATGAGTCCCCCAACTTAGAGGGACAAGTGGCATTCAGCCATCCGAGATTGAGCAATTACAGGTCTGTGATTCCCTTAGATGTCCAGGGCTGCACGGCGCTACACTGACTGGCTCAGTGTGCGCCTACCCTATGCCGGCAGGTGCGGGTAACCTGTTGAACCCCATTCGTGATGGGGATCGGGGATTGCAATTATTCCCCATGAATGAGGAATTCCCAGTAAGTGCGGGTCATAAGCTTGGGTTGATTAAGTCCCTGCCCTTTGTACACACCACCCATCGCTACTACCGATTGGATGGTTTAGTGAGGCCCTCGGATGGGCCCCGCTGGGGTGGGCCCATGGCCCTGGTGGATTGCTGAGAAGGCAGTCGGACTTAACTATCTAGAGGAAGTAAAATTCTAACAGGGTTTCATAGGTGAACCTGTGGAAGGATCATTAACGGGAAAGGGGCGATTGAGCCCAAGTCCTTCTGGGTTCGGTTGGTCGGGTCGGTTTCCTCTGGCTTAACCCCCATGGTTTTTGCGGTGTGGTCCGGGTTGGGGCGGCAACTGCTGCGGCCTTGCCCCCACCGTTCGCGAGAGAAGGAGCAAGCGGGGACTCAGAGGGGGCCTCGGGGTGCCCCCGTTGCCCACGCCTGCCATCTTGTGGCTCATTGTTGCCCTCACCCCCGGCCGCAAGAAGACAAGGGCACGCGTTGTGGGCGCCCCCACCCCCACCCCAAACCTTGCGTCTCGGGAACGGGGCCGCGGTGGCCCCTTCCCACGCCTGCCCTGGACATGGGTCATCCTGTCCTTCCAGTCAGGAGCACAACCATCTGCCTCGTGCCTCTCCTCCGCCGTCCGCCGCCCCGCACGTTCCGGGTGTCCTGCCTCCCCCCTCCCCACAGGCCTCGCCCCGTGCCCCAGCCTGCACCCTGCTTCCTGTCGCAGCCCCTAGCCCCAACGTGGTGAGGAGCCTGGGCCACCGGTGCGGGGACGGGACGCGGTGGTGGAGGGAGAGAAGGGGGGAACGGCCCCAGGACGCGTGTTGAGGTGTGTTGCGCGAGGTTTCCCGGCTTGGAGTCTGCCAGGTGGTGGAAATGAAGGTGGTTGGTCGGCGCTGAAGGGGCATGGGGGGGATGGTGCCCGTTGCCGGGTCAGCGGGAGGCCCCGTCATGGGCAGGCAGCGCCTGGGGGGCTCTGTGCCCTACGCCTGTGCAGGTTGTGGGAACCATTAGGTTGAGGGGTCGAGGCCTCGGGGGTGGAGGCGCCCGTTGGAACGCGGTTCCTCACCCCGTCCGCTCTGACCTTTCGCTTCCCCCTTTCCAGGTACCTATCGCTTCCCAGTGCGGAGGTTTAAAGACCCTTGGGGGTCTCCCATCCTCCTTGGGTTGGGGGTTTCCGGCCCGTGGGTAGGGCCAGGTGGGAAGGTCCCCTCGCCCTTTTCCACCCCTTTCCCTTCCCTACCCCCGGGCGTCTGTGGGGCGTCCGAGCACGCCCCTTTGGGGCCATTGCTTCGGACCACCCCAAGGTCATACCTTCCAGACCTGCAGAGTCTGGTCTTATTTGTCTCGCGCTTAGACGGCTGCCTGAGGCGCCCCCGCCCACAACCAGTGGGATGTGGGGGTGGAGGGGGAGAAGAAAAAGTTGCCATGCCAGGGAGCGAAAACCAAAAACCAAAACGTTACAACTCTTAGTGATGGATCACTTTGCTCGTATTTCGATGAAGAATGCAGCTAGCTGCGAGGATTCATGTGAATTGCAGGACACATTGATCATCGACAGTTCGAACGCACTTTCGAGCCAGGGTTCCTCCCTGGGCTACGCCTGAATGAGTATCTCTTGCCGATCAATCGTCCCCCGGGGTGTCGTGCGCCCCCGGCTGTGTGCGCGGCTGGGGGTTTCCTTGCAGGGCCCGTTCCTGGGCCCTCCGTCCCCCTAAATGTAGACGACGGTGTCTGTGCCCCCCGTGAGAGACGGGCGAGGCCCCGAGGCCACGGTTTTCCCTCTCAGGAGCTTCCTCACGCCCCACGCTGCCAACAGGAAAAGAGGAAGGTGGTCGTGGGTCCCATTGTGGTGACGGTGTCCCCTTCCCCGCTCTGGCCCTGCCTGGGTTGTGGCTCAAGCCAAGGCCGAGTCATGCGTGGGGTCGCTCCCTGGGGTCCCACGGGGAACTTGATTTGTGACTCCTGGCATCTGAACTCTTAGGGGATTCCTCTCTGTTCTTATAACCCACCTATTTAGTGGCAAAGGGATATGGCGACTCTAGGAACTGAATAGGATGCCTTCCTTCAGATGTGCCCTATGACGTCGGTTTTTCAAAACCATTGAAGCCAAGGAGGTCAGTTGTACTGTAGGTGTGATCAGAATCTCAGCTGAGCATCAAATCTCAGCCACAGGCCCGAGCCACCCGGCAAAAAGCCACAGTGAATCTCCTAGAAGCGGGTTACTCGGCAGAAATCACGGTGCACGACATTGTGCTCCATGTGTGTATATCCACGGCCACTCAGGCAAACTGTTGGATTTCCATTGTGGGATGGCATCTGAGAGAACCCCTCTTCTCCCCCCGCCCCATCCTCCCTCCTGCCACAGACACACCCACACACCTGCCTTCTTGCAGACAGCGCCCCCGGCTGGATCTTCCCCCACCCCTGGGGTCTATGCACACCTGGGAGGTCCAGACACCTGGCTCTGTCTTCTCCAGAGGAGGCTGAGGAAGGAGGTGGGGCTGGGCGGGGTGGGGAGGAGGCTTTCATTGGCGCTCCAGGACCAGTAGAGGGCGCCACTGGCCCGCTGATGCGATTCTGGGGCTTGGGGAGGGCTTGGAAGATGGGGCAGGTGCTCAAGAAGGCCACAGAGCTCGATCTCCAGGCCTTGCGGAGAGGCATCGCCATTTTCTGGGTTGAAGAGGGGACAATACCTATTTAGACAGGCTCCGGTGGGCCCAGGACAAGCCACAAGGAATAAAGCCACAGTAAATCTCCTAGGCGTGCGTCACTCAGCAGATATCTTGTTAGCGGACCTTGTACTCCCGTGTGTGTGGGTGGGGGGGGGACTAGGTGTGTGGGTGTGGGTGTGCGTTTGGGAGTGTGTGTGTGTGCGCGTGGGCGCGCGGGCATGTGTCTGTGCGTGTACATCTGCAGTCACGCATGGACACTTCTGGCATTGAATGGTCCGTCGGCATCCATGAGCACCCTTCATCCCCTGCCTTCTCAAAGACAGAGCCTCCTGCATGTCCTTCCCGCCTCGGGTCTAACCAGAACTGGGGAAGTCCAGTCACCTGGCTCTACCTTCTCCAGAGGAGGCTGCAGGAGGGGGCGCTTGCATTGACGCTTCTCAACCAGCAGAGGGCGGGACGGGCTCTCAGGCCCCGCCTGGGCTGGGCCATCTGTTGGACTTCCAACCCCCCCCCCCGCCCCCCCCCCCCCCCACCAGCCATACCCCCACTCCCTCTCAGGATGGA
The DNA here is from genome assembly GCF_028538775.1 of Myotis yumanensis. Lineage (NCBI taxonomy): Eukaryota > Metazoa > Chordata > Mammalia > Chiroptera > Vespertilionidae > Myotis > Myotis yumanensis. The sequence goes on from NW_027223830.1 coordinate 35,311, forward strand.
TGGTCAGGCCCAGCTCAGAGACCATGTCCGTGCTAGGCCACATGGGCTTGCAGAAGCCTCTGCCCATTGAAAGGCTGGATGAATGTCATTTCTAAGGAGGATTTCCTGTGGGGTTTTTCTGTTTGTTTGTTTTATTGGTTTATTATTGTTATTATTATTATTATTTTGGTTTTTTGGGGGGATTTTTTTTAGGAGGGTTTTTTGTTTTTGTACGCTTTTTTTGTTTCTGTGGGGTTTTTTTGTTTGTTTTTTCTTCTGCTTTTATATATGGGATGATGTGGAAGGAGCCAGAATGTTCCATTGTTCACCCCAATTTGTTGGCAAATATCTCTATATTTCCCCTCTCACAGGTTTGTCTCGGCGAGCACCAGGGCCTTCATTTCCTTTCGGTACAGCATCATGATCTTCCTCATCTTCACCTTCACCCATTTTTATGTCTTCAGGATGGATGGTCAAGCCCCTGCCCAGAGACCAAGTCCCGGCCGGGTCACATGGGCTTGCGAATCATCTGCACCTTGAAAGGCTGAATCAATGTCATTTGTAAGGAGGTGATTTTTTGTTTGTTTGTTTGTTTGTTTTTAAGGAGGGTTTTTTTTTTAAGGAGTTTTTGAATTTTTTTAAATGAGTTTATTTTTGAAACGAAGTTTTTAATTAAATGAGCTATTTTTTATTTTTTAGGAGTTTTTATTTTATTTTATTTTATTTTAAAAGGAGGGTTTTTGGTTTTTTTAACGAGGTCAGAAGGTCAAATCTTCAAAGTGCATGCAAGCTGTTCCTCAGGGGGCCCGGACTTCATGTGCAACAGCATCTCCAGGAAGATCCGCTGGGATGGTGCCTCCACATTCTGGAAGTTTTTCTGGACACTGCCGAACAGGATGAAGTGTTTTGCCTCCAGCCAGATGAACCCGAAGTGGTTCTCATCGAACAAGATGAAGACTCCAGGGCGGCATGTGGCGCAGACGAACGTAGGTGAGGTAACATTAGTAGCTTCCACGCCATAGAAACACATCCTGCAGGTTCGGGGGTAATTCTGGTCTCTTGAGCCCACACCCTCAGGCAGAACAAATGAAACAGGCTGCTCCTCCGAAGCTGCAGCCCTGGACTCCCAGACGCTGGGCTGGGCAGGGCTCTGCCAGCCATGGCCCTGGCTTTCCTCCGTCCCGTCTTCTTGCTGCTCCTGCTGCTGCTCCCGGATCACCTGCTCGTCAATCTCCTGGACCACGCGGGAGAGCTCGTTGAAGTTGCGGAAGATCTCGCCATCTGGCTGGTGGATGCGGCGCATGAGGTGGATCTCTGACTTAGTGTTCATGGCCTGTCCCGTGATGTGGGTGACCCTGGCATACTTCCCATGGAAGCTGAGCATGACAATCTTTAGGCTTTCGTGATAGTATATGCATTGGAAGAGGCCTAGCCTAATGAGGTCTTCGGCATGGCTCAGCGGGAGGTAGACTCGGAAGTAGGTCAGGCGGTTATAAAGCAGAAAGTCCTCCACCAACAGCACTCGCCCCCGTTCTTCCCTAAGCCGCGATGGTGAATCCTTTTGGTGGTCTCTCTTGACACACTGGATGCTGAACCTGTCCTTTTGGTGGTCTCTCTTACCACCCTGGGAAGCGCAGGAATGGACCTCTATCCTACCTCCAGATGTGTACTAACACCTGAAATGGGGCCTCAGGCCATTACTACGGGAGTGCATGGTCCCCTTCTTGCAGGCAAGATGGGACTAATTTTAGGAAGAAGCAGTTTAACATTAAAAGGATTTCAAGTTCTCCCTGGGGTAACAGGCCAGGACTATACTGAAGAAATTAAAGTAATAGCACAAACAATCAATACTGTAATTCAGGTATTACCAGAAACAAAAATGGCACAAATTTTCCTTCTGCCGAATTATGTAGAAGGGCGGCCTTTAACCGGTCGACCCCGTGGTCCAGTAGGGTTTGGATCCAATGACGCTGTATACTGGGCAAGAATAGTTAAGCAAGATCGGCCTGAATTAGGACTAAAAATTAATAGGAAGCCTTTTAAAGGGATTATAAACACCGGAGCTGATGTATCAGTCATTGCCTTTAGACACTGGCCTCAGGCTTGGCCCTTAAATCCCGCAGCTTCTGAATTGCATGGAGTAGGGCATATTATTCAACCTCTACAAACTGCTCAACTCCTTCGATGGGAAGATCCAGATGGAAATACAGGTTATTTTAAACCTTATGTATTGCAATATTTACCTGTCAATATATGGGGTCGAGAGATGTTAGAACAAATGGAAGTTTTAAAAACAAGTCCTAGTTCTATTTCTACTTCTGGTCAAGAATTTCACCCCCAAAAGAGGCAGGGAAAGAAGCAGCAAGAAAGGCTTTTGTCTATCCCAATGTCTGTTAAAAGGGAGAGGCATGAATTGGGTTACCAGGATTTTCAACAGGGGCCTTGCTCATTTCTCTGATCCAGTGTAGAGCAGCTAAAATTACCTGGCTTACAGATACCCCTATCTGGTTTGATCAATGGCCCCTATTAGGAGAAAAATTAAAAGCTGCACAAGAATTGGTTCAAGTACAACTTGAGGCAGGGCATATTGAACCCACTCACAGTCCATGGAACACACCCATATTTGTGATAAAGAAGAAGTCTGGTGAATGGAGACTATTGCAACACCTGAGGGCAGTTAATAAGACCATGGAGATGATGGGATCCCTTCAGTCAGGGTTAATATCCCCCACAGGTATCCCATTGCAATATCATTTATTGGCATTAGATCTAAAAGACTGTTTTTTGGGTTTTTTTTACTATTCCTCTCCACCCTGAGGATAGCAAAAGATTTGCATTTAATGTCCCTACAATAAATTTCAATGGACCCATGAAAAGGTATCAGTGGAAAATATTGCCTCAAGGCATGCTAATAGACCTACCTTATGTCAGGATTTTGTAGCTGCTGCCATACATCCTATAAGGGAAAAATATCCTGAGGCTTATATTATTCATTATACGGATGATATTCTCTTAGCTCATAAACATGAGATGCTCTTAAATACCATTTATATAGATTTGCAGGATTCCTTGTGCTATGCTGGATTATGCATAACACCTGAAAAGGTTGAAAGAACATTTCCTTTTTCTTACCTTGGTAGCATTATTGAAGGACAAAAAATAAGACCTCAGAAAATTCAAATTCAGACTGACACTTTATTTAAATGACTTCCAAAAATTATTAGGAGACATTAATTGGGTTCGACCTGTTTTAAAACCAACTACAGCCGACATAAGCTCTTTATTTCATGTACTCAGGGGTGATCCATCTGCAACAGCCCCACGCTGTTTGACAGAGAAAGCCAGGACAGCCGTACATAAAGTCGAGGGTGCCCTAAATTTGGCACAGCTTACTAGAATTGATTACTCCCTTCCTTTACAAGTTTTAATTTTTCCCACTATACATACACCCACTGGGGTTATTTGGCAAGATGCTAGAGTCATTGAATGGCTACACCTGGCTCATTCTCCAACTAAGGTATTCACTCCCTTTCATGATTCAGTGCCTCAGTTGATTGCTCGAGGCCGTCTTGGATTGGGCCAGCTGGTGGGCTGAGACCCTGAACCATACAGCAAGAGTGGCTCTGGCAACGGTCAACAAGTTGGCAAGTTTCAGTTGCTAATTACTGTGGACAGATTGATAGCCACTATCCAGCAAATAAAATTTTACAATTTCTTTCAGTTACTATCTTCATCTTCCCAATGATAATAAAATCACAACCTATACCTCAAGCATTAACCATTTTTACAGATGGATCTAGTTCTGGAAAAACTGGATATTACTGCAACAGAGGTGCCAAGGTCTGTCAAACCCCTTCTACTTCAGCACAATGGGTAGAAATACAAGCCCTTGTCTATGCTTTGATAGATTTTGCTACAGAGCCTATCAACTGGTATAGTGATAGTGCCTACGTGGTAAGTATGGCCAAAATTATAGAGACAGCTACTATAGGGCATACTAATTCAGAGGGACTTTTTAATTTATTTTTCAGCCTTCAAAAAGTCACTAGAGAACGACAATTTCCCTGCTTTATTGGCCATATTTGGTCTCATTCAGGTCTCCCTGGTCCGTTAGCTATGGCTATGAGGCTATTGATCGCCTCCTTGCTGTGGTGCAGGAGAAGACACCATTTTCTCTTGCACAGCCCTCCCATGCTTTGCATCATCAAAATGCTGCCCTGTGTAAACAATTCCGTATTTCTTGGGAGCAAGCTCATCAAATTGTTAAGCAGTGTGATCAGTGTATAATTCATTGCCCTGTACAATCATTAGGGGTTAATCCTAGGAGTCTTAACCTAATCAAATCTGGCAAATGGATGTCACCCATGCTCCAGAATTTGGTACACAGAGATGGGCACATGTTTCCATAGGTACCTGATCTCGCTTTATTTTTGCGACTCCCCAAACAGGAGAAAGCGCCAAGCATGTAATCAATCATTGGTTAGCCGCCTTTGCGGTGCTAGGTTCTCCCTTAGAGCTGAAAACAGACAATGGACCCGCATACGCTAGTTCCACTTTTCAGCAGTTTTGTCAACAGTATCAAATTTGTCATAATACTGGTATTACTTATGACCCTCAAGGGCAAGCAGTAGTGGAAAGAGCCAATCCTACTTTTAAGATGCAATTACTAAAAATAAAGGGGGGAGGAGACGGATATTACGTGTCACCTCAAAATAAACTCAGTCATGCTATATATGTCTTAAACTTTTTGAATTGTGATGCAGAGGGTTGTACAGCAGCTGAAAGGAATCAGGCCTCCGGCACAATAGCCTCCTCTGGGTTAGCCCGGTGGAAAGACTTACAAACTGGACGATGGTTCGGATCAGATCCAGTAATGATGTGGGGAAGAGGTTGTGTTTGTGTCTTTCCAGAAGGAGCAGTGCAGCCAATTTGGGTGCCAGAACGGTACATGCCACACCACCATGGACTCAGAGAAGCTCCTTGTCCCTCCGTTCAAGGGACTGAGAGTTGCCCCGATGACAGCAAAGAGGAAGAAAAAGAAAACAAAGGCTACACTAGGGGCTGAGGTGCCAACATGGGGTCAGTTGAAGAAGCTAAAACTGAAGCCCAGCATATAGCAGAAAAACAAGGAGTGGAAGCTACTCCTTCAGCCATGTTTATGGCTATATTAGCATTGGTTAGCTGCCAGTGTTCTATAAAATCTTGTGCAGCCAAAACCGAGGACTAAGTTTGGTTTTGCTATATTTATTGGTTTAAAAAATAAGTTGTAGAAATGATGAGATCAACAGAAAAGTAAGCAGTTGAAAATAAGCCATAGAAATAGAGAGTAGGAAATAAGTTGTAGGAATATAGAAGCCAGCGGAGGGTTGCAACCCAGGAAGGTTTAGGCAGGGGCAGCCAAGCCGACCTATAAGTGGGGCCTTGACTTACAAGTTTAATTCTTTCGGAGACCATGCTCGTTAAGGAGCTCGTTAACTCAAATTACTCTGTCAACTCAAAGCAAAAAAACCTGTGAGAGACATCTGGTATCTCAAAAAACTCCTTAGTCAGGACACTGGTAAGTCAAGGCCCCACTGTAGCTCATAGTTAGAGGTAGAGAAATAAGTAAAAAAAAGTGGTAGAAATAAAGTAACAATAGAAAGAAAGTAGAAATAGAGAAATAAGTGGTAGAAAATAAGCGGTAAGAAAATAATTAGGAAATACAAAATAAAGTGGCAATCTCCTAGGTTTTGTTTAAGCTACTGTAAAGCAGAAGATGGCTGTGGTTGATGCTGTTTAAGGAAGTAATTTTGTTTTAGACTTAGATTGCAAGCTCTTGCAGCAGCTGCATTGTTTCTAGGCTTTGGTTATCTTTGCATGTGTGAACTGATAGCTCCCTGGGACTTTGAGTCTGTGTGAGACGCCAGACTCAGAGTGGGAAGTCTCCAGCTCTGCAGGACTGAGGGTTGCTCCTTTCCATGCAGCTGCGGATAAAAAAAGAGGCTGAGAAGGGACCAGACTTCCACCTGCGTGGACAGGGATGATTTCACTGGGATTGGTGCAGACTCAGTGTCGAGGTCAACCGTCCAAACAGCCTGACCAGGGGACTGGTTTTGCATCAAGGACATCTTTGCATCAGCGTCATCTTACTATGCTAGTGACAGAGATATCAGCATGGAGTCAGCTGAACAAGATGGCAACTGAGGCCAAGCAGACGTTAGAAAAGCAAGTGGAAGCTATGCTAGCATTGTTGAACTGTCAGTTTTCCGTAAAATCTTGTGGAGCTAAATCTAAGGACTTTGAGTAAGATATCCTGAAAACGTTAACATGTTTGTAGTTTGATTTTCATTGGGATTGCTTTGTTAGTAGCCAGAATTTTGTTCTCTTGTTAACATTGCTGTTTATGGTTTTGTTAACAGCCAGGAGTTTGTTTTGATGTTTTGATGATGCTGAATAATTTGTTTAGAGTTTTTTGGATAGTGTAAATGGGCGTGTTTAAAAACAAAAGTAAAGGGGGATATGTGGGGCGCGGCTACAGTGTTTTGGCCATGTTCAAGCCTCAGACTAATGAAAGGACAGGGTCCTCTCATTGCCACGTGCAAGTCCCAGCTGGAGGGCAGGGCCCTCCCAGCACAATCATAGCCAACAGCTGTGGTTGTCAGATTGAACCTATAGTGCGAACACGTGGCTCCATGTGCCTTGTGCTAGAGTTCATGTGCATATAGTTGAGTATGGTTGAAACTCAGGAGAATGCTGTAAACAGCTTGATCACAACCCTACTTTACCTCGTGGCATCTGCTATAAAATAAAGACCGGGCTTGTGGGCATGGTCGTTGTCTCCTCACCAGGGAGGCAGCGTCCCACCGAAACCCAGCTATCATTCTCTTATCTGTCTTTTCTCAATTCTTGCACCACCACCCCCCACTCGGGATCACCCTTGGCCGTGCTGGTATAGCACAGGAGATAACAAAGGAAGGTGCTATCAACACTGAAAGTGAGATACCAAAGAAAATGAGACCATGCTACCCCTCTGCTTAAAATCTCTCACCAGCAGCCATCACCAACAGGATACAGCTGCTTCCCGCAGGCATGCCACCCCGTCTGTATGGATCACCTTAGCTTCATCTCTGCCTGCCTGTCACACAGCCACTATATATGACAGGCATCTTTCCATGCCTTCCCTGCCTGCCTGCACCCACTGCTCTCTCCTGCTTCCATCCCACCTAAGTTATAGCCCCCCCCCCCCCAAGACTTACCTTGGCCACACCTTAATTAAACTTTTCTTGTCCTATTCGTCCAGTGTGACTATTAAACACTTTGTAGTTTCAAAGTACTCATTACCCTAAGTAGAAATTATTTGCAAATTTGTCTCACCAAAGGCAAGACAAGCGGCTTGATCCCCTTCTGCATGCTGAGTGCTCACCCTGCACAGGGACACAGCAGATTCCACAAGTTTGGGTGAAAGCTAGAGTACCCATGTTAACACAGTGCATGGATTCCTAAGCAGGTTAGCAGTCCTGCCCCCAGCACTGAAAGAGGCCCTTGGGATGCTAAATTTGTAAGTCTGGGAGAAGGAAGATCTTTGGAAGAATCCAACGCTGACCTGGGCCACCTTTAGTTGGATGGAAAGCACCAACTGGGAAGATGGGAGAAGGCCTTAACGTTCACCAATTTCAGAAGTTTGCCTGGTCTGCCACATCATCAGTAATTTTTTTAAGTTGGTTGTAATATCACATTGCATTTATAGGTATGCCTCACACCAGCCAGCACCTTCCAGCATCCTGCCAGTCCTCACTGCCGACCCCTTGGGGGGGCTCAGGCCCTACAACTGCACTCACCATTGATCCCGGTGTTTATTAGAAACGTAAAGCATCACCTCATTGAATCCTCTCAACAACCTGGGAGTTATTTGTTACCTATTTACTCGTGAGCAAACTGGTGCCCAGAGCAGGTGAAGCATCTTGTTGGGGTCACCAGGCTCCACACCACTCAGCGCAGTTGTCCCTGCTGGGTGGCTGACCCCAAATGAGTGGAGTGCTCCCCGCTCTCCTGCTCCAAGTCCCTTAACGCACAGTGGTCACAACATAACAGCGCTGCACTCTGCGCAGAAAAAAAAAAGCTTTTTCGGGGTTCATGTGCCCTGGAGAAGGCCGGGCAGGAGGACCCTGAGGGCTCAGAAGGAGCAGCAAACTGATAAGAGGCTGGAAAAGGTGGGCAAATGGCAGGAAGGGAGCTGGGGCCCTTGGGAGGCGAGGGCGGAGGGAGCAGGATCTGCTCCATTGGCCGGTGTTCCTGGGAGCCCCAGCACCGCCCGCCACCCGTGCCAGTGCCAGCGCCCGTGGGAGGGGCCAGCACTCTGCCCTGTGCTGTCAGTTGTAGGGCTACACCTGGAAGCCCCTCTGGCCTGGCGAGCCAGGAAGAGCCGCCAGCGCCCGGCAGGGAAGAGGAGGCTCCTGCTCCCCGGTTGGCAGAAGGTAACCGGGGTTGAGGGTTACACACCTGACTTCGGCCGCGGGTTAGAGGATTCTGAAGGCGGCGGGACGCACTCCCTGTCCGGCTGCCACTCGGAGCCCTCCCGGGTGCTAGTCTGAACTTTTTTGCCCACTCACTGTGTTACCTTGGGCAACTTTCGCTCCTTCTCGGGGTCTGTTTCTTTCTCGGTTCAATGAAGGCGTTGGGGTTGAATGGTGCTTTTTAGTCTTATGAATTCTAACACGTGAACTGCATTTTGGCAGCCGGCAAGCTTCCTTGGTCAATTCCCCACCTACTTAAGGGCCAGCTCCGCTGCCCAGGGGCCGGAGGCTCCAGGAAGCCAAGGTGCCTGGGTCGGCGGGGGCTCCGCTGGGCGCTGGGGTTTCCTGGGGATTTTGCGGCCTGAGCCCGGGTTGGTGCTGGCTGCTGGCGGGACCTGGCTACAGAGGGACGGCCCCAGATTGCTCAGGTGACTTAGGCAGCGCGCTAGGACCACTGGCCACACTGGTGGGGTGTTGGGAAGGGGATTTGCGGCTGATAATTTGTACTTGGAAAATAAGCAGATTTGTTTTTGGAATTCTCTTCCTACACGCAGACCTGTCCCACGGTGAGTTATAAATGACAGGAGTGCTAGCTGTCATTCTCTAAAGTGGAAAGCCAACTGCTCCAGCACTAAGTCATGGGCTCCTCCAGCGTGTAGGAAGTGGGCCTCTCTCTGCACCCACCCTGCCAACCCCCTCTTTCCTTTTCTCCCTCTTCCCTTTATAAATCCCCTGGTTAGTCAAAAGTCCTCATTTTCATTGAATGTTGGGTGGTGACCAGCGGCCTCCCTCCAGGCCTTTGGGCTCTGGGTGAGGATGGAAGCCCAGATAAGAACAGCTGTGAGTCATACTGTCAGCCTTCTGATCCCCTCATCCTGGCAGGGACGTGCAGAGGAAGCCCAGTGGGGTTCAGACAGACAGACAAACACAGAAAGATTGGATGGATTCAAACCGCTGTCCAGCTTCCTGTCCCTGTCTTGGCAGCCTCCCTAACTAGGGAATAGTGGCCCCAGCTGTCAGTTGGATGGTGCAGCCAGAGGAAGGTGGCTGAAAGGAACTAGGGACTTTGCTGGAAGTTCTTCAGCCTTCCCTTTCCTATCTCCCCTCCCCCTCTCCCACACTCCCCTCATTCCCTCACCCCTGTAGTTTTTCTGCTCTACTGTGACTTCCATGTGAATTCAGATTCCAGGACCCTTCAAGAGGGGTGGGGAAGGGGTGAAGCAAACCAGTAGCAGTACTGACTATCTGTTATGGAGCACTTATGGGCCAGACACTTCTCTTTGCATAAAATGTGTCCTTAATTCTCTCAAAGCCTCGCGTGAGGATGGGATACTGCCCTTGACCCCATTTTACAAATGTGAAACCGAGGCTTGGAATGATCACATCCCTTAGTCACATGGGTAGTAAGTGGCATAGCTGGGACTCAAATCTGGTCTTTCTGAATCTAACACCTGTGTTCTTTCCACTGTTTTCATGCTCTTTGAGGAAGGGCAAGCTGGAATAGTACCAGCAAAACTGACGATTGAGTTCTCAGTAGGTGCCAGTGAAAGAACAAAGCAGAACTGACTATCCCCATACTTGTAGAGCTGGATCTTCAGCCTGACACCTCCCCCCCCCCACCAGGGAGTGACCACAGGAATGCCAGAAATGTCCTATCTCCCCCAACCACTGCCTGAGTGGACCAATGAAGCTAAGGAATGCAGCCAAGGTCCTAACAAGGCTATACCATAAATTGTTCCCTATTCATTGCTGTTGACCAATCAGGACGTAGTGAGGGATGGCTCAAACCTTAGAATGTGTTGGTCACTTCCTGACCACTGTGCTGTAAGACCCTGCTGAAAGACCCTGACCAAAGTGACCAGTCTCTGCAACCCACATCACTTACCTAAGCCCACCCAAATGACTAGCCCTATATAACCTTTGTTCTCCTGGGAATCGGGGCTCTCTCGGCCGCTTGCCGCTGCATCCACAAATGTGGCTGACGGGGTGGGGCGGCAAACTAGTTTGAATAAAGACTCTGCTTTTGCATCGTAGGAGGCTCCCTGGTGGTTGATTCTTGGGGACCCCGAACTCTGGGCATAACACCAGACACCGTTGGAAGCATTTAGAGGTGTTAGCTCAAAGTCAGGTGCAAGGGTTTCAGAGATTCTGGTGTGGATCCGGGACTGCCTTAGCCTCTCCCAGACAGCACCCCTGTTCCACAGCCCCTGCCTGATCGGGCCCAGCTGCTCTGAGTGGGTGCCGCAGGGGCCTGGCTGCTGTATCCTAGAGGTGGTTTGAGGTCTAATGAAAGATGGATTGTCCACATCTGATCCGTTAGCCCTGCTCATTGGCTTGTGAATGATCACACTGTCCCCTAAGAGGCCTTTCTCAGGCTTCACTCAGTAAATACCTATGGAATGGCTGAATTAGCACCTTGTGCAGAGAAATATGCTGTCCTGCAGAAATGTGAGGCAGCCCAGAGGTAGCCCTCAGAGCCCAGGGCGCCAGGCCAGACACTTCTCTCTCCACCGGCCCCCTGCCCCCTTCCCTTCCCCTGCCCCACCAGCAAGGAAAGCAGAGCCAAGGATGCTCCTGTGGCTTTTGGGTTTCCCTGGCAACATGTTTGCTGCCACCTGTTTTGTAAAGAATTTTAGAAGATAGAGTAGATGAAGAAAAATTTGACTTAAAAAAAAGCTAACATAAAAGTGATATTATTAATGAGGTTGTTGCTCTTTCAAAGCAGCGAGGGGGCTGCTGGGTGGGGATCAGATGGTGCTCTTTGCCTTAGGGCTTCCCAAAGTTTTGAATAGAAGAGTCTCTGAGAGCAAGGAAGACTGACAATTGCCCCAGGCGGTGGGGATGAGGGTGAGGGTTAGGGTATCAGATTGATACCAATGAGCTTGAAAATGATTTAAGGATTTATGCAATTTTTCATTTGATTTTATATGTTGAATCTGATATATATAGATATAGGTATAGGTATAGATATAGATATAGATATAGATATAGATATATAGATATATAGATATATAGATATATAGATATATAGATGATATATAGGTATATAGATATATAGATATATATATTCTTCCTCGAAAATATTTGTACAACATTGATGTCCTGGCATATTGTTTTAAATCCTTGGGGGCTGAGAGTAGTCAGGTAGAGAAGCAAAGCAAATTTTCCGGTCTGAGGCTTAGAGTATTGTTTGCATTTTCTATTTACTTGGTTCACAGTGATAGAGCTCTCAATCCCCTGTAGAGGTAACCCCTTCCCCCACTTTTTCAGAATGAAGAAAATGTTTTAAAAATCAAATAATCATAATTGTTTGTTTTTTTCTCTCTCTCCACCTGCCAACTTTATTGAGATATATATTAGTAATGGACATGCAACTGTTGTGTAAGTCTAATGTGTGCACATGATGTGTCGATACATGTATAGCTACTTTTTTTCTTGTTATAGTGGGAGCACTTAAGATACACTGTCTTAGCAACTTTCAGGTATACAATTTAATATTGTTAACTATGGCCACCATGCTGTACGTTAAAACCTCAGACCTTACTCATCTTGTAACTGGAAGTTTGTACCTCTTGACCAGCATTGCCCCCATTTCCTCCAGGCCCAATCTCTGGCAACCACCATTCTGCTCCATGTTTCATGAATTCAGCTCTTTATAAATTCTACATGTAAGTGAGATCATTGTTGTTTGTTTTCTCATTTCCAATGCTATATATATTCATTGTACAAAAGATAAGATACTTTAGCATTCATAAAATGCTAATAATCATTACACCTAGACTCATGATATAGCCTTTCAAGTCTTTTTCTCTGCACCAGTGAGTGAGTAAATATTTTTTGAAATGAACAAATGAATGTCTTACTTTTGATTGAATTATTGTCAAAGCTAAGAACTACCTCAGATTGCTTTTGAAAGGATGCAGAGCATTATGAAGAATTGAAAGCATCATAAAGGTTAATCTCATTTCTGCACCCCCAAAGTTCACCCCCCACCCCCATAACCCACCTGTGTCATTTAGTGTCCAGCAGAGAGAAGTGCCTGCTGTGGGGCTGCTGCCTGAGTCAAAGGGTCAAGCTGTTATCCTTTTTAAGGGACTCACGTGTCTGAAATGTCTCAAATGTAACAGAAAAGGTTGCTCTTTGGTGTTGATGTGAAAAATTTGAGCAGAAAATTCTAAAGCCAAATTTCACAGTAAGAAAGAAGAAAGCCTTAGACAAGGTCATTGTTTTGGCATTGCATTTTATTACCTGTTTGACTTTAGGCAGACAGGTAGCTTCCCTGAACCAAGCTCCTCTTCTGTAAGTTGGGGATAATGACCCCTACTCTACTGTCTCCTACCAGAGTCACTATGAGGACCAAGTGTCAAGTGTATGGTTATTTGCATTGCATGCAAATGTGTATGCTATTTTTTAAAAAAAATGTTTAGAAGTAGAAAGAGCAAAAGCATTGCCACTCTTTATAAAATTCTGGGATCTAATTCTTGGGTTTAACATTGGTAGGAATTAATTGTGATGCAACTACTCTCTCAGAACCCTACTCCAAGTTTTCTTCAAAAACAAAAGAATCCCTTGATGGCTAGAAGCTCATTGATCTTCAGTAGAAAAGACAGAAAGTAATCCCATTTCACAGAATAATAGCAGGCTTGCCCATTTTCACAGGGGTCTCAGAGCTCCAGAGGTCTGTGTGTGTTACTTTAAGCACAGCAGAGACATGCAAGGAGGAAGCAAGGGGAGAAGCCAGATAAGCGGTGTCCCTGTGGGGGCACCCCAGAGTGTGCTGCAGGGTTGCCTACAGGTGCACACCTGGCTCCTGGCAGCTCTGGGGGGAGGAATGGGCCTTGCATGGGAGGCAGGTGACTCGGCTTCTATCCTACCTCAGAGACAAGCTGTGCAATCTGGGTTTCATCATGTCCTCTCCTCCCCCTGAGCCTTCGTTTCTCTATCTATAAAGGGAGGGAGTTAGCCTAGATGAGTTCCTTCCAGTCTTAAACATCTAGGATTCTGGGTTATTTCCCATTCATGCCTTCCCAAATAGAAGTTTGGTAGAGAATTACCACATCCAGATGAATCAGGTGGTATGTCTTATAGAGAAGTCTATGCCAAGATGTTCCGGGACATCCTGCACACCGACAGCATCTGGAGACAGCGCTGTCACCAGGACTTTGGCATTCCTGGAAACTTGCAGAAACCGGAGAAGATCGGTGGTATGTCTTATAGAGAAGTCTACGCCAAGATGTTCCCATACAGAAACCTTTTGGGTTTGTGACAGCTAGATTATGGCTACAGAAGACTGCTGAATGTAGTGGCGGATGATGGCTTATGCATTACCGGTTGGATGTACGGGCCTCGCCTTAACACACATGTGGACGGCCCAATGCAATTCGAGCCTTCGTTTCGAATTCACCTGACGCAAAGGAAATCAGCCATGGTGGAGTACATGGACCACTTCTACAGCTTTTCCCACAGCTGCCACATGCAGATTCAGAAGGACAGGTTCAGCATCCGATGGATCCAGAGAGACCTCCGACGGGATTCACCAATGCGGCTTAGGGGAGGACGGGAACTGGGGAGTCTTCATCCTGTTCGGTGAGAACCACTTCCGGTTCATCTGGCTGGAGATGAAATACTTCATCCTGTTAGGCAGAGTACAGAACACCTTCCAGCATGTGGAGGCACCATACCAGCAGGCCTTCCTGGAGATGCTCTGAAACATTCAGCCCGGACACCCCAGGAGGAGCAGCTTGCATGCACTTTGAATACTGGACCTTCTGACCTCGTGACCGACCTTTGTTCGATTTTTTTTTTAAACCTCACCTGAGGAAATATTCCCCTTGATGTTTAGAGAGAGTGGGGGAGAGGGGGGGAAAGAGACATAATCCATGTGAGAGAAACACATCAGTAGTTTGCCCCCTGCCCAAGCCCAAACCAGGGCCAGGCTGGGTAGAGGCCAGAAATTGAGGTAGAAGTAAACCTTAGACCAGGGGTCTCAACTGTCCTAATGCTGCGACCCTTTAATACAGCTTCTCATGTTGCGCGAAGCCCCAATTTCCTTGTTACAAATTGAACATGAACATGATTTGGGATAGATAGATAGATAGATAGACAGATAGGTAGATAGGTAGATAGAAATATCAAGATACTGGGATAGCCCTGAACTGCCTGGTGATGGCCATGCTGCCGAGGCCCCAGCACAGAGTGGTGGTACAGATGTCTATGGACCTGTCCCTGTTCATCAGTCCATGTTGTTCTCTATATTCCACAAATGAGTGAGATCACATGGTATTCATTTTTCTCCGACTGGCTGATTTCACTTTGCATAATGCTCTCCAGTTCCACCCTTGCTGTTGTAAAATGGCAAGAATTCCTTCTTCTTCTTCTTTTTATTTTTCACCGCAAGGTAGTATTCCATTGAGTACAAGATAAGAAGGCTCTGCTTCTGCTCATAGATAAGCATAACCAGTGAGGCTTAGGAGGAATTCTTCTAGAAGACATACAGGAAGTACTGCCCAATTCCCAGAAAGCTGTCAAGGCTTTAGGGGACCAGATATTCTTTGTAAATCGTCCAGAAAAGAAGAAAATTTTTTTCTTCAATGATAAAAGCTGTCAATTTTCTGTGGACGAAGGGTTTCAGAAACTGTGGAGGAGTGTCACTGTGGATTCAATGGGTGAGGAGAAAACTGGAGAAGGCAGCGGAGATATTCAGAAGAATATCTGAAGCAACAGGGTATTTCTTCCATGCAGGAATCCAGACCAAAGAAAGTGGCCCCTATCCAGAGAAGGAAAAAGCCTGCCCACTACACAAAAAGCGACGATTTAAGACTCATAGTGAACACATGGCTGGAGTGCTGAAGGATGACTCTGACATTGCTCCTAGTAAATAGTGAACAGTTTTGTAGTGTGAAGAGGTCACCACACACCAACAGAGGAGGCAAACCAGCTTGAGGAACTGGATTCAGGTCAGCTTCCTCCCCCCACATTCTTGGATTTGGGGGCCTGGAATGACACCTTCCACGTCATGCCAGATGAAAAAAAAAAAAAAAAAAAACACTCCTTAAAAAAATAAAAATAAAAAAAACCTCCATGAAAAACTCTTGATCAGGCCTTTCAACTTTCTCAGGCTTCAGCAAGCCCAGATGGCCAGGCCCGGACTTGGTCTGTGGGTGGGGGCCTGACCATCCATCCATCCAGAGAGTGAGCAGGGTGGGGGTGAGGGGTGGGGAGGGCCCACAAGATTGCCTGAGCCAGATATAGTCTTTGGCTGTGGATTACAGAGATTGGGTTGACTGGGGCCTTGGCCTGCGCCAAAGATCCCGTCCAGCCCTCTGATGATCGAGAAGCGTCAATGCAAGCCCCCCTCCTGCAACCTCCTGTGGGGAAAGCACAGACAGGTGACTAGACTTCCCCATTTCTGGCTAGACCCCAGGTGGGAAGGACATGCAAGGGGCGTTGTCATTGAGAAGGCAGGGGCTGAAGGGTGTTCATGGATGGCGAAGGACCGTTCAAAGCAAGGAGTGTCCGTGCGTGACTGCGGATATACACGCACAGACGCACATACTTGCGCGCACACACAAACTCCCACACCCACACCCACACACCTATCCCTCCCGCCTCTAACCCTCCCGCCCCCTGCGTCCCTCTGCCCACCCCCCACACACACACACACAGGAGCACAAGATATCTGCCGAGTGAGGCACGCCTAGGAGATTTTCCGTGGCTTTGTTTCCAATGGCCAGTCCTGGGCCCACCAGAGCCTGTCTAAGTATGTATTGTCCCCACTTCCACCGAGAAAAAACGGCGATGCTGTCCCACAAGGCGTGGAAACGGAGCCCTGCAGGCCTCCTTGGGCACCTGCCCTGTCTCCCAAGTCCTCTCCCAAGCCCCGTGAATCTCTTGGGCGGGCCAGTGGCGCCCTCTCCTGGTTCTGGAGCGCCAATGCAAGCCTCCTCCCCTCAACTTGAGGCCCAACCAGTGACTTTGGTCCTGGGGGCGGCTGATTGGTCAAGCAGGCAGCTGATTTGGCTCCTCCCACCAGCTCTGGGGCTATAAAAGAACACAGGGCCTTCTTTGCAGAGCTTCTCAGCCCTAGGCTTGTCGTGGTCATGATAGTCATCCTCATTCTCCAAGGGAGCTTTCAGGAGAGAGGTCTCGCCAAGATCCGGTCCCGGGACACAGAAGCCGCTAGAGCACCTGCCTAGAGCCTGGCTGGGCTGCTGATCCACTGAACACTGTCTCGGTGTCATTTCTTCTTCACCGACTATTCCACACCCTTGGTAACTCCTGGGCCTGGACCTCAACATCTGGGACAGCCCTGGCACCACGCAGGAAGTGAAGGACCGGCGTGCCTCCGCACGGGCTCGATCCGAGGCTGATTCGGGGCCCGCCATGGCCGACAAAATCCACATGTCACTGGACGATATAATTAGGCTGGACCGGAGCCAGCGCGACGGCCAAGGCGGGGACCGCGGCTGTGGCGGGGGCGGGGGCGGGGGCAGGGACCGAGGCTGAGACCGAGGCCGGGCCGGCTCCCAGGGAGGCCACGGCCACGGCCACGGCCATGGCGGGGGCAGGTACCACTGCCGGGACCCAGGCAGGGCCAGCTCCCAGGGAGGCCTCGGTGGCGGAGCGCAGGCCGCTGCCCCTGAGAGCTGGGGCGGCGGATCGTTCCAGAACAGGGCGGCCCTCGGCCTAGGCAGGAACCGCCCGGCGCCCTACAGAAGGCCGAGACAGCTTCCCCACGAGTGGCAACACGACCGCTTCCGCAGGGCCTTCGGCACGGATACCGGCCTGACCATCTGGGGGAAGCTGCTGTTGTCCAACCTGGACTTCGGAGTGTCCGATGCGGACATCCAGCAGCTGTTTGCAGAGTTCGGGCCTCTGAAGCAGGCCGTTGCCCATTACGACCTTTCTGGCCGCAGCCTGGGAACAGCCCACGTGCACTTTGAGCGCAAGGCAGATGCCCTGGAAGCCAGGAAACAGTACAACTGCATCCCTTTGAATGGCAGTCCCCTCCACATCCAGATCCTCACCTCGCAGATGGACACGCAGCCCAGGCCGGTACCGAGTGTCAACAGAGCCTGGGTGACTACGAACCGAGGATCTGGAGGCTTCGGCGGCGGCGGCGGCACTCAGGACCGCGCCCACGGAGGCAAGCGGTGTCCAGGCAGGCACACGGGCTGCGATTCAGAGCGAAACATATCGGCGGAGGAGTTGGACGACCAGCTGGACGCTTACAACTCGATGATGGTCCCAAGCAATCGGACGCCAAACAGGACGCTTACAGCGCAATGAGGGGCACCCAGCAGTTGGACGCCCAAAAGGGCGCTTACAACTCGATGAGGGACACCAAAAGGATGGACGCCCACCTGGGCGCTTACCATGCCATGAGGGACACCAAAAAGTTGGACTCCCAGAAGGAGGCTTACAGCTCCATGAGGGACACCGAGGAGTTGGACTCCCAGCTGGATGCTGACAGCACGATGAAGGACACCGAGGACTTGGACGGCCAGAAGGACGCCGAGGAGATGGACGCCCTGCTGGACGATGACGATGTGATGATGGACACCAGCTAAAGCACCAGCAAGTCAGTGTGCTCGAGGATGGCCAGGGACCTGGGACCAATGATGGAGTTGTTTCTTCTGTTTGGAAATAGGATTTAAAACTCCTAGAAAGAATTTTCGTTAACTTTTATTTTATTCAATAACTCTGAAAAAGACCTGTTTTGTACCGAGTCATTTTCGGGATTCATTTTACCAGTTGCTGTTTTCACCTTGGCCATAATCACCCGAAAAGGTGTGGGAAAAACAAACATACAAACAAACAAACAAACAAACAAAATAACTCGTTCCCTCCGATAAAACAACAACAAAATACCCTCCTCAGAAAAATAGGTTGATCCCGCCTTTACAATTTCTGAGGCTTTGGCAAGCCCAGGTGGCCAGGCCTGAACTTGGTCTCTGAGTGGGGGCCGGACCATCCATCCACAGATTGAGCGGGGTGGGGGGAGGGTTGGGGGTGGGGCGTTGGGGGGTGGGCGTGGGCGGGGTGTCGATCAGATGGACAGGCCAGGACATAATATTTGGCTGTGGATTACAGAATTTGGGTGGACTGGGGCAGGGGCCGACGAGCCCGCCCCACCCTCTGCTGGTCCAGAAGTGTCAATGCAAGCCCCCCTCTTGCAACCTCCTGTGGGGAAAGCACAGACAGGTGACTGGACTTCCCCATTTCTGGCTAGACCCGAGGTGGGAAGGACATGCAGGTGGCGTTATCATTGAGAAGGCAGGGCCTGAAGGGTGTTCATGGATGGCGGCGGACCGTCCAAAGCAAGGAGTGTCCGTGTGTGACTGCGGATGTACATGCACAGACGCACACGCTCGCACGCGCACACACAAACTCCCACACCCACACCCACACACCTATTCCTTCCTCCTCCAAACCCCTCCCGCCCCCCGCGTCCCCCTGCCACACACACACACACACACACACACACACACACACACGGGAGCACAAGGTCCCGCTAACAAGATATCTGCCGAGTGAGGCAGGCCTAGGAGATTTTCCGTGGCTTTGTTTCCTTTTGGCCCAGCCTGGGCCCACCAGAGCCTGTCTATGTATGTATTGTCCCTTCTTCCACGGAGAAACAACACCTATGCCATCCTGCAAGACGGGGAGACCGAGCCCTGCAGGCCTCCTTGGGCACCTGCCCTGTCTCCCAAGTCCTCTCCCAAGCCCCGTGAATCTCTTGGGCGGGCCAGTGGCGCCCTCTCCTGGTTCTGGAGCGCCAATGCAAGCCTCCTCCCCTCAACTTGAGGCCCAACCAGTGACTTTGGTCCTGGGGGTGGCTGATTGGTCAAGCAGGCAGCTGATTTGGCTCCTCCCACCAGCTCTGGGGCTATAAAAGAACACAGGGCCTTCTTTGCAGAGCTTCTCAGCCCTAGGCTTGTCGTGGTGGTGGTCGTCGTCCTCGTTCTTCAAGGGTGCTTTCAGGAGAGAGGTCTTGCCAAGACCCGGTCCCGGGACATAGAAGCCACTAGAGCACCTGCCTAGAGCCTGGCTGGGCTGCTGATCCACTGAACGCTGTCTCGGTGTCATTTCTTCTTCACCGACTCGTCCACACCCTTGGTAACCCCTGGGCCTGGACCCCAACATCTGGAACAGCCCCGGCGCCGCACGGGAATTGAAGGACCAGCCTGCCTCCGTACGGGCTCGATCCGAGGCTGATTCAGGGCCCACCTGGCTGACAAAATCCACATGTCACTGGACGACATCATTAGGCTGGACCGGAGCGAGCGAGACGGCCAAGGTGGCGGCCGAGGCCGCGGCGGGGGCAGAGGCGGGGGCAGGGACCAAGGCTGGGACCTAGGCCGCTCCCTGCCCCAGTCAACCAGACTTCTGCCAGGGGTGGCCCTGGCTTTCCTTGGTCCCACGTTCTTGCTGCTCTTGCTGCTCCCAGATCACCTGCTTGTCAATCTCCTGGACAACACGGGAGAGCTCTTTGAACTTGCGGAAGATCTCGCCATCTGGCAGGTGGATGCGGCACATGAGGTGGATCTCTACCTTAGAGTTCATGCACTGTCCCGTGATGTGGGTGACCGTGGCATACTTCCAGCTCTTTGGGCTCCAGTCACTTGGCAGCCGCCATTTTTTTAAAATATATTTCATTGATTTTTTAACAGAGTGGAATGGAGAGGGATAGAGATTTAGAAACCTCAAAGATAGAGAAACCTCAATCAGCTGCCTCCCGCACACCTCCTACTGGGGATGTGCCCACAACCAAGGTATATGCCCTTGACCGGAATCGAACCTGGGACCCTTTAGTCCGCAGGCCGATGCTCTGTCCACTGAGCCAAACCAGTTAGGGCGGTAGCCGCCATTTTGAAACGGCAAATGTCAATCCCTCTCTTTTATCCTCTCCCCGCCACCCCAAATCCGGCATGTTTACTTCCCCGTTTGGATAGCACAAAATGCAAGTCCAAAACATTGTACAAGTATACTTTTTACTACACAAAGTGGATTAATACCTTTGCGTTGTTTTTGGGATGCGTGTGTGTGTGCGCGCGCATGCCCGGTGGCGCCTGCGCGTCTGTGTGTGTAAATCCGCAGTCACACATAGACACTTCTTGATCTGAATGGTCCTTCAGCATCCATGACCATCCTTCAGTCCCTGCCTTGTCGCAGACAGCGTCCCCTGCTTGTCCTTCCCCCCTCTTGTCCAGCCAGATCTGGGGAAGTCCAGTCACCTGGCTCTGCCCTCCCCAGAGGAGGCTGCAGGAGGGGGGCTTGCATTGGCGCCTCTCGACCAGCAGAGGGCAGGGCGGGCTCTCCGGCCCCGCCTGGGCTGGGCCATCTGGTGGACTTCCAACCACCTGCCTCCCCGACTCCCTCCTAGCTTTACCCCCACTCCCTCTCAGGATGGATGTTCAGGCCCTGGCTCAGAGACCAAGTCCACGATTGACCACATGGGCTTGCAGAAGCCTCCGCCCCTTGAAAGGCTGGATCAATGTCCTTTCTGAGGATCTTTTCCTGTGGGGTTTTTCTGTTTGTTTGTTTTTATTGGTTTATTATTATTATTATTATTATTATTATTATTTTGGTTTTTTGGGGGGATTTCTTCTTCTTAGGAGGGTTTTTTGTTTTGGTACACTTTTTTGTTTTTGTGGGTTTTTTTGTTTGCTTGTTTTTTCTTCTACTTTTATATATGGGATGATGTGAAAGGAGCCAGAATGTTGCATTGTTCACCCAATTTGTTGGCAAACATCTCTATTTTTGCCCTGTCACAGGTTTGTCTCGGCGAGCATCAGGGCCTTCATTTCCCTTTGGTACAGCATCATGATCTTCGTCATCTTCACCCTCACCCGTTTTTCTGTCTTCAGAAGGAGGTGGTGATTCCTTTGCTAGCTTTTGTACCATGTGTTCAAGATATTCTGGCAAACTTTTGAACTGTTGTTTGTTTGGCTGGAAGAAGTGAGGGCTTCTCCGTGCTAACAGGCTCAGGGCTCTGATGTTTTCATGGCCATGATGACGATGGCTATGATGACAATGAGTATGCCGACACAATGGCTAGGATATTACAAATGCGATGACTTTACAATGTATATGATATTACAAAGGTCACGACGTTTCAATGGCTATGACATTAATGTGGCTATGAGGTTTCAATGGCTATGACGTCACAATGCCTATGACATAACAATGGCTATGACGTCACAATGGCTCTTACAGGACAGTGGAAATGACTATACTATCTCTATGACATTGTGGTGCCTATCACGTTACGATGGCTGTGACATTATAGTGGCTATGCCATCACAATGTCTACGACATCATGATGGTTATGAAGTCAACGGCAATGACATAACAATGTCTATGAAACTACAGTGACTTTGACCTTACTATATATGATGTTATAGTCGCTGTGATGTCACAATGGCTATGCCATCACAATGGCTATGACATCACAATGGCTATGACATCACAGTTTCTATGACATCATAGTGGCTATGACGTTCCAATGGCTATGACATCAAAATGGCTATGATGTTAAATTTGCAATGACTTAAATATGTCTGTGTCATTACGGTGCCTGTGACGTTACAATGGCTGTGACATGATCGTGGCTATGACGGTGCAATTCCTGTGGCATTGTAGTAGCTATGACTTTTCCATGGCTATGAAATTAAAGTGGATACGACGTCACAATGGCTACATCATCACTAAGGCTATGACTTGATAATGGCCATGACATCACAACTGCTACGAAGTCACACTTGATATGACATCACATTTATGTGATGTCACCACAGCGATCATGTTAAAATGGCTATGTCACAATTGCTACAATGTCACAATTCCTATGGCGTTGCAATGGCTGTGATATTATCATGACTATGATGTTATAAAAGCTATGACATTATAGTGGGTAGGACGTCCCAGTGGCTGCGAATTTACAATGGCTCTGATGTTATGATGGCTACGACGTGATGACGGCAATATTGAAAATGGCTACGCCGACACAATGGCTATCATATTACAAATATTATTACTTTCCAATGTCTATGACCTTGCAAATGCTACGCCGTCTCAGTGGCTGTGACGTTATAGTGGCTATGAGGTTACAATGGCTATGATATCACAATGGGTACGAAGGCACAATGGTTATGGCACTAGAGTGGCTAGGCCATTACTATGGATCCCATGTTTCATTGGCTGTGATATTACAGTAGCTATGATATTGCAAGAGCCATGACTTTACAGTAGATATGATGTGCTAGTGGATATGACATCACAAATGGTATGAAGTCACAATTGAGAAGCCTTCACAATGACTATGATATCACAAGGGCTACGATGTTCCAATTGCTATGACGTCATAATTGCTATGACGTCACAATTGATACGACGTCACAATGGCTATGACAATACAGTGGGAATGAATTTACTATGTCAATTGCATTGTCGTGCCTAAGATATTAGATTGGCTGTGACAATATAGTGGCCAGGACGTCACAGTTGCTGTAAGGTCATGATGGCAATGACCTCGCAATTGCTATGAAGTC
Organism: Myotis yumanensis; assembly: GCF_028538775.1. Classification (NCBI taxonomy): domain Eukaryota; kingdom Metazoa; phylum Chordata; class Mammalia; order Chiroptera; family Vespertilionidae; genus Myotis; species Myotis yumanensis. The sequence goes on from NW_027223830.1 coordinate 58,334, forward strand.
ACAAATGACATGACTTCACAATGACAATGATATCACAAGGGCTATAATGTTACAGTGGCTATGATGTCACAATGGCTATGAGGACACAATGGCTATAACGGTACAATGTCTGTGATATTATTGTGACTATGACTTTACAAAGGCTATGACCTTATTGTGGTTATGATGTCATCGTAGCTATGACGTTACCACTGCTCTGATGTTTTCATGGCCATGATGACGATGGCTATGATGACAATGAGTATGCCGACACAATGGCTAGGATATTACAAATGCGATGACTTTACAATATATATGATATTACAAAGGTCACGACGTTTCAATGGATATGACATTAATGTGGCTATGAGGTTTCAATGGCTATGACGTCACAATGCCTATGACATAACAATGGCTATGACGTCACAATGGCTCTTACAGGACAGTGGAAATGACTATACTATCTCTATGACATTGTGGTGCCTATCACGTTACGATGGCTGTGACATTATAGTGGCTATGCCATCACAATGTCTACGACATCATGATGGTTATGAAGTCAACGGCAATGACATAACAATGTCTATGAAACTACAGTGGCTTTGACCTTACAATATATATGATGTTATAGTCGCTCTGTCACAATGGCTATGACATCACAATGGCTATGACATCACAGTTTCTATGACATCACAGTTTCCATGACATCATAGTGGCTATGACTTTCCAATGGCTATGACATCAAAATGGCTATGACCTGAAATTTGCATTGACTTAAATATGTCTGTGTCATTACGGTGCCTGTGACGTTACAATGGCTGTGACATTATCGTGGCTATGACGATGCAATTCCTGTGGCATTGTAGGTAGCTATGACTTTTCAATGGCTATGACATTGATGTGGCCATGAGCTTTCAATGGCTATGACGTCACAATGCCTACGACCTAACAATGGCTATGACGTCACAGTGGCTATTACAGGACAGTGGAAATGACGATACTCTCTCTATGACATTGTGGTGCCTATCACGTTACGATGGCTGTGACATTATAGTGGCTATGCCATCACAATGTCTATGACATCATGATGGTTATGAAGTCAATGGCAATGACATAACAATGTCTATGAGACTACAGTGGCTTTGACCTTACAACATATATGATGTTACAGTCGCTGTGATGTCACAATGGGTATGCCATCACAATGGCTATGACATCACAATGGCTATGACATCACAGTTTCTATGACATCATAGTGGCTATGACGTTCCAATGGCTATGACATCAAAATGGCTATGACGTGAAATTTGCATTGAATTAAATATGTCTGTGTCATTACGGTGCCTGTGACGTTACTATGGCTGTGCCATTATCGTGGCTATGACGATGCAATTCTTGTGGCATTGTAGGTAGCTATGACTTTTCAATGGCTACGAAATTAAAGTGGGTATGACGTCACAATGGCTACGTCATCACGATGGCTATGACTTGATAATGGCCATGACATCACAATTGCTTCCAAGTCACACTCGATATGACTTCACATTTATGTGATGTCACAACAGCTATGATGTTAAAATTGCTATGTCACAATTGCTACAACGTGACAGTTCCTATGGCATTGCAATGGCTGTGATATTATCATGAATGTGACGTTATAAAAGCTATGACATTATAGTGGGTAGGACGTCCCAGGGGCTATGAAGTTCCACTGGCTCTGATGTTATGATGGCTATGACGTGACGATGGCTATATTGAAAATGGCTACGCCGACACAAGGGCTATGATATTACAAATATTATTACTTTCCAATGTCTATGACCTTACAAATGCTACGCCATCTCAATGGCTGTGACGTTATTGTGGCTATGAGGTTACAATGGCTATGATATCACAATGAGCAAGAAGGCACAATGGTTATGGCACTAGAGTGGCTAGGCCATTACTATGGATCCGATGTTTCATTGGCTATGACGTTACAGTACCTATGATATTGCAAGAGCCATGACTTTACAGTAGATATGATGTGCTAGTGGCTGTGACATCACAAATGGTATGAAGTCACAATTGACAAGCCTTCACAATGACTACGATATCAAAAGGGCTACGATGTTCCAATTGCTATGACGTCACAATTGCTACGACGTCACAATGGCTGTGACCATACAGTGGGAATGACTTTACTATGTCTATTGCATTGTAGTGCCTAAGATATTACATTGGCTGTGACATTATAGTGGCCAGGACGTCACAGTTGCTGTAACGTCATGATGGCAATGACATCGCAATTGCTATGAAGTCACACATGACATGACTTCACACTGACTGTGATGTCACAAGGGCTAAGATGTTACAGTGGCTATGTTGTCACAATGGCTATGAGGACACAATGCCTAAAACGGTACAAGGTCTGTGATATTATTGTGACTATGACTTTACAAAGGCTATGACATTATTGTGGTTATGATGTCATAGTAGCTATGACGTTACCATGGCTCTGATATTTTCATGGCCATGATGACGCTGGCTACGATGACAATGAGAATGCCGACACAATGGCTGGATATTACAAATGCGATGACTTTATAATGCATATGGTTTGACAAAGGTTACGACGTTTCAAGGGCTATGACATTAATATGCCTATGAGGTTTCCATGGCTATGACGTCAAAATGCCTATGACATAACAATGGCTATGACGTCACAATGGCTATGGCAGGGCAGTGGAAATGACGATACTATTTCTATGACATTGTGGTGCCTATCACGTTACGATGGCTGTGACATTATAGTGGCTATGCCATCACAATGTCTATGACATCATGATGGTTATGAAGTCAATGGCAATGACATAACAATGTCTATGACACTACAGTGGCTTTGACCTTACAATATATATGATGTTACAGTCCTGTGATGTCACAATGGGTATGCCATCACAATGGCTATGACATCACAATGGCTATGACATCACAGTTTCTATGACATCATAGTGGCTATGACGTTCCAATGGCTATGACATCAAAATGGCTATGACGTGAAATTTGCATTGACTGAAATATGTCTGTGTCATTACGGTGCCTGTGAAGTTACTATGGCTGTGCCATTATCGTGGCTATGACGATGCAATTCTTGTGGCATTGTAGGTAGCTATGACTTTTCAATGGCTACGAAATTAAAGTGGGTATGACGTCACAATGGCTACGTCATCACGATGGCTATGACTTGATAATGGACATGACATCACAATTGCTTCCAAGTCTCACTCGATATGACTTCACATTTATGTGATGTCACAACAGTTTTGATGTTAAAATTGCTATGTCACAATTGCTACAACGTGACAATCCTATGGCATTGTAATGGCTGTGATATTATCATGACTGTGACGTTATAAAAGCTATGACATTATAGTGGGTAGGACGTCCTAGGGGCTATGAAGTTACAATGGCTCTGATGTTATGATGGCTATGACGTGACGATGGCTATATTGAAAATGGCTACACCGACACAAGGGCTATGATATTTCAAATATTATTACTTTCCAATGTCTATGACTTACAAATGCTATGCCATCTCAATGGCTGTGACGTTATTGTGGCTATGAGGTTACAATGGCTATGATATCACAATGGGTATGAAGGCACAATGGTTATGGCACTAGAGTGGCTAGGCAATTACTATGGATCCGATGTTTCATTGGCTATGACGTTACAGTACCTATGATATTGCAAGAGCCATGACTTTACAGTAGATATGATGTGCTAGTGGCTGTGACATCACAAACGGTATGAAGTCACAATTGACAAGCCTTCACAATGACTACGATATCACAAGGGCTACGATGTTCCAATTGCTATGACGTCACAATTGCTACGACGTCACAATGGCTATGACCATACAGTGGGAATGACCTTACTATGTCTATTGCATTGTAGTGCCTAAGATATTACATTGGCTGTGACATTATAGTGGCCAGGACGTCACAGTTGCTGTAACATCATGATGGCAATGACATCGCAATTGCTATGAAGTCACACATGACATGACTTCACACTAACTGTGATGTCACAAGGGCTAAGATGTTACAGTGCCTATGATGTCACAATGGCTATGAGGACACAATGCCTATAACGGTACAATGTCTGTGATATTATTGTGACTATGACTTTACAAAGGCTATGACATTATTGTGGTTATGATGTCATAGTAGCTATGACGGTTCCACGGCTCTGATATTTTCATGGCCATGATGACGCTGGCTATGATGACAATGAGAATGCCGACACAATGGCTAGGATTTTACAAATGCGATGACTTTATAATGCATATGGTATGACAAAGGTTACGAGGTTTCAATGGATATGACGTCACAATGCCTGACATAACAATGGCTATGACGTCACAATGGCTATTGCAGGACAGTGGAAATGACGATACTATCTCTATGACATTGTGGTGCCTATCACGTTACGATGGCTGTGACATTATAGTGGCTATAACATCACAATGTCTATGACATCATGAAGGTTATGAAATCAACGGCAATGACATAACAATGTCTATGAAACTACAGTGGCTTTGACCTTACAATATATATGATGTTATAGTCGCTCTGATGTCACAATGGCTATGAGGACACAATGGCGATAACGGTACAATGTCTGTGATATTATTGTGACTATGACTTTACAAAGGCTATGACATTATTCTGGTTATGATGTCATAGTAGCTATGACGTTACCACGGCTCTGATATTTTCATGGCCATGATGACGCTGGCTATGATGACAATGAGAATGCCGACACAATGGCTAGGATATTACAAATGCAATGACTTTATAATGCATATCGTAGGACAAAGGTTACGACGTTTCAATGGCTATGACATTAATGTGGCTATGAGGTTTCCATGGCTATGACGTCACAATGCCTATGACATCATGATGGTTATGAAGTCAATGGCAATGACATAACAATGTCTATGACAATACAGTGGCTTTGACCTTACAATATATATGATGTTATAGTCGCTCTGATGTCAAAGTGGCTATGACATCACAATGGCTATGACATCACAGTTTCTATGACATCACAGTTTCCATGACATCATAGTGGCTATGACGTTCCAATGGCTATGACATCAAAATGGCTATGACCTGAAATTTGCATTGACTTAAATATGTCTGTGTCATTACGGTGCCTGTGACGTTACAGTGGCTTTGACCTTACAACATATATAATATTACAGTCTCTGTGATGTCACAATGGCTATGCCATCACAATGGCGATGACATCACAATGGCTATGACGTGAAATATGCATTGAATTAAATATGTCTGTGTCATTACAGTGCCTGTGACGTTACTATGGCTGTGCCATTATAGTGGCCAGGACTTCACAGTTGTTGTAACATCATGAGGGCAATGACATCGCAATTGCTATGAAGTCACACATGACATGATTTCACACTGACTATGATGTCACAAGGGCTACGATATTACAGTGGCTATGATGTCACAATGGCTATGAGGACACAATGGCTATAACGGTACAATGTCTGTGATATTATTGTGACTATGACTTTACAAAGGCTATGACATTATTGTGGTTATGATGTCATAGTAGCTATGACGTTACCACGGCTCTGATGTTTTCATGGTCATGATGACGATGGCTATGATCACAATGAGTATGCCGACACAATGGCTAGGATATTACAAATGCGATGACTTTACAATGCATATGGTATGACAAAGGTTACGACGTTTCAATGGCTATGACATTAATGTGGCTATGAGGTTTCCATGGCTATGACGTCACAATGCCTATGACATAACAATGGCTATGACGTCACGATGGCTATTGCAGGGCAGTGGAAATGACGATACTCTCTCTAAGACATTGTGATGCCTATCACGTTACGATGGCTGTGACATTATAGTGGCTATGCCATCACAATGTCTATGACATCATGATGGTTTTGAAGTTAACAGCAATGACATAACAATGTCTATGAAACTACAGTGGCTTTGACCTTACAATATATATGATGTTATAGTCGCTCTGATGTCACAATGGCTATGACATCACAATGGCTATGACATCACACTTCATATGACATCATAGTGGCTATGACGTTCCGGTGGCTATGGCATCAAAATGGCTATGACGTGAAATTTGCATAGACTTAAATATGTCTGTGTTATTACGGTGCCTGTTACGTTACTATGGCTGTGCCATTATCGTGGCTATGACGATGCAATTCTTGTGGCATTGTAGGTAGCTATGACTTTTCAATGGCTATGAAATTAAAGTGGGTATGACGTCACAATGGCTACGTCATCACAATGGCTATGACTTGATAATGGCCATGACATCACAATTGCTTCCAAGTCACACTCGATATGACTTCACGTTTATGTGATGTCACAACAGCTATGATGTTAAAATTGCTATGTCACAATTGCTACAACGTCACAATTCCTATGGCATTGCAATGGCTGTGATATTATCATGAATGTGACGTTATAAAAGCTATGACATTATAGTGGGTAGGACGTCCCAGGGGCTATGAAGTTCCAATGACTCTGATGTTATGATGGCTATGACGTGACGATGGCTATATTGAAAATGGCTACGCCGACACAAGGGCTATGATATTACAAATATTATTACTTTCCAATGTCTATGACCTTACAAATGCTACGCCATCTCAATGGCTGTGACGTTATTGTGGCTATGAGGTTACAATGGCTATGATATCACAATGGGTATGAAGGCACAATGGTTATGGCACTAGAGTGGCTAGACAACTACTATGGATCCAATGTTTCATTGGCTATGACGTTACAGAACCTATGATATTGCAAGAGCCATGACTTTACAGTAGATATGATGTGCTAGTGGCTGTTACATCACAAATGGTATGAAGTCACAATTGACAAGCCTTCACAATGACTACGATATCACAAGGGCTACGATGTTCCAATTGCTATGATGTCACAATTGCTATGACGTCACAATGGCTATGACCATACAGTGGGAATGACCTTACTATGTCTATTGCATTGTAATGCCTAAGATATTACATTGGCTGTGACATTATAGTGGCCAGGACGTCACAGTTGCTGTAACGTCATGATGTCAATGACATCGCAATTGTTATGAAGTCACACATGACATGACTTCACACTGACTGTGATGTCACAAGGGCTAAGATGTTACAGTGGCTATGATGTCACAATGGCTATGAGGACACAATGCCTATAACGGTACAATGTCTGTGATACTATTGTGACTGACTTTACAAAGGCTATGACATTATTGTGGTTATGATGTCATAGTAGCTATGACGTTACCACGGCTCTGATATTTTCATGGCCATGATGACGCTGGCTATGATGACAATGAGAATGCAGACACAATGGCTAGGATATTACGATGACTTTATAATGCATATGGTATGACAAAGGTTACGACGTTTCAATGGCTATGACGTCACAAAGTCTATGACATAACAATGGCTATGACGTCACAATGGATATGACATCACAGTTTCTATGACATCATAGTGGCTATGACGTTCCAATGGCTATGACATCAAAATGGCTATGACCTGAAATTTGCATTGACTTAAATATGTCTGTGTGATTACGGTGCCTGTGACGTTACAATGGCTGTGACATTATCGTGGCTATGACGATGCAATTCCTGTGGCAGTGTAGGTAGCTATGACTTTTCAATGGCTATGACATTGATGTGGCCATGAGCTTTCAATGGCTATGACGTCACAATGCCTACGACCTAACAACGGCTATGACGTCACAGTGGCTATTACAGGACAGTGGAAATGACGATACTATCTCTAGACATTGTGGTGCCGATCACGTTACGATGGCTGTGACATTATAGTGGAATGCCATCACAATGTCTATGACATCATGATGGTTATGAAGTCAATGGCAATGACATAACAATGTCTATGAGACTACATTGGCTTTGACCTTACAACATATATGATGTTACATTCGCTGTGATGTCACAATGGCTATGCCATCACAATGGCTATGACATCACAATGGCTATGACATCACAGTTTCTATGACATCATAGTGGCTATGACGTTCCAATGGCTATGACATCAAAATGGCTATGACGTGAAATTTGCATTGACTTAAAGATGTCTGTGTCATTACGGTGCCTGTGACGTTACTATGGCTGTGCCATTTTGTGGCCAGGACTTCACAGTTGCTGTAACATCATGAGGGCAATGACATCGCAATTGCTATGAAGTCACACATGACATGGTTTCTCACTGACTATGATGTCACAAGGGCTACGATATTACAGTGGCTATGATGTCACAATGGCTATGAGGACACAATGGCTATAACGGTCCAATGTCTGTGATATTATTGTGACTATGACTTTACAAAGGCTATGACATTATTGTGGTTATGATGTCATAGTAGCTATGACGTTACCACGGCTCTGATGTTTTCATGGCCATGATGACGATGGCTATGATCACAATGAGTATGCCGACACAATGGCTAGGATATTACAAATGCGATGACTTTACAATGCATATGGTATGACAAAGGTTACGACGTTTCAATGGCTATGACATTAATGTGGCTATGAGGTTTCCATGGCTATGACGTCACAATGCCTATGACATAACAATGGCTATGACGTCACAATGGCTATTGCAGGGCAGTGGAAATGACGATTCTCTATGACATTGTGGTGCCTATCACGTTACGATGGCTGTGACATTATAGTGGCTATGCCATCACAATGTCTATGACATCATGATGGTTATGAAGTCAACGGCAATGACATAACAATGTCTATGACACTACAGTGGCTTTCACCTTACAATATATATGATGTTGCAGTCGCTGTGATGTCACAATGGGTATGCCATCACAATGGCTATGACATCACAATGGCTATGACATCACAGTTTCAATGACATCATAGTGGCTATGACGTTCCAATGGCTATGACATCAAAATGGCTATGACCTGAAATTTGCATTGACTTAAAGATGTCTGTGTCATTACGGTGCCTGTGACGTTACTGTGGCTGTGCCATTATCGTGGCTATGACGATGCAATTCTTGTGGCATTGTAGGTAGCTATGACTCTTCAATGGCTACGAAATTAAAGTGGGTATGACGTCACAATGGCTACATCATCACGATGGCTATGACTTGATAATGGCCATGACATCACAATTGCTTCCAAGTCACACTCGATATGACTTCACATTTATGTGATGTCACAACAGCTATGATGTTAAAATTGCTATATCACAATTGCTACAACGTCACAATTTCTATGGCATTGCAATGGCTGTGATATTATCATGAATGTGACGTTATAAAAGCTATGACATTATAGTGGGTAGGACGTCCCAGCGGCTATGAAGTTCCAATGGCTCTGATGTTATGATGGCTATGACGTGACGATGGCTATATTGAAAATGGCTACGCCGACACAAGGGCTATGATATTACAAATATTATTACTTTCCAATGTCTATGACCTTACAAATGCTACGCCATCTCAATGGCTGTGACGTTATTGTGGCTATGAGGTTACAATGGCTATGATATCACAATGGGTATGAAGGCACAATGGTTATGGCACTAGAGTGGCTAGGCCATTACTATGGATCCGATGTTTCATTGGCTATGACGTGACAATGCCTATGACATAACAATGGCTATGACGTCACAATGGCTATTGCAGGGCAGTGGAAATGACGATACTATATGACATTGTGGTGCCTATCACGTTACGATGGCTGTGACATTATAGTGGCTATACCATCACAATGTCTATGACATCATGAAGGTTATGAAATCAACGGCAATGACATAACAATGTCTATGAAACTACAGTGGCTTTGACCTTACAATATATATGATGTTATAGTCGCTCTGATGTCACAATGGCTATGACATCACAATGGCTATGACATCACAGTTTCTATGACATCACAGTTTCTCTGACATCATAGTGGCTATGACGTTCCAATGGCTATGACATCAAAATGGCTATGACCTGAAATTTGCATTGACTTAAATATGTCTGTGTCATTACGGTGCCTGTGACGTTACAATGGCTGTGACATTATCGTGGCTATGACGATGCAATTCCTGTGGCAGTGTAGGTAGCTATGACTTTTCAATGGCTATGACATTGATGTGGCCATGAGCTTTCAATGGCTATGACGTCACAATGCCTACGACCTAACAATGGCTATGACGTCACAGTGGCTATTACAGGACAGTGGAAATGATGATACTATGTCTATGACATTGTGGTGCCTATCACGTTACGATGGCTGTGACATTATAGTGGCTATGCCATCACAATGTCTATGACATCATGATTGTTATGAAGTCAATGGCAATGACATAACAATGTCTATGAGACTACAGTGGCTTTGACATTACAACATATATGATGTTACAGTCGCTGTGATGTCACAATGGCTGTGCCATCACAATGGCGATGACATCACAATGGCTATGACATCGCAGTTTCTTTGACATCATAGTGGCTATGACGTCCCAATGGCTATGACATCAAAATGGCTATGACGATAAATTTGCATTGAATTAAATATGTCTGTGTCATTACGGTGCCTGTGACGTTACTATGGCTGTGCCATAATAGTGGCCATGACTTCACAGTTGCTGTAACATCATGAGGGCAATGACATCGCAATTGCTATGAAGTCACACATGACATGATTTCACACTGACTATGATGTAACAAGGGCTATGATATTACAGTGGCTCTGATGTCACAATGGCTATGAGGACACAATGGCTATAACGGTACAATGTCTGTGATATTATTGTGACTATGACTTTACAAGGCTATGACATTATTGTGGTTATGATGTCATAGTAGCTATGACGTTACCACGGCTCTGATGTTTTCATGGCCATGATGACGATGGCTATGATCACAATGAGTATGCCGACACAATGGCTAAGATATTACAAATGCGATGACTTTACAATGCATATGGTATGACAAAGGTTACGACGTTTCAATGGCTATGACATTAATGTGGCTATGAGGTTTCCATGGCTATGAAGTCACAATGCCTACGACATAACAATGGCTATGACTTCACAATGGCTATTGCAGGACAGTGGAAATGACGATACTATCTCTATGACATTCTGGTGCCTATCATGTTACGATGGCTGTGACATTATAGTGGCTATGCCATCACTATGTCTATGACATCATGAAGGTTATGAAGTCAACGGTAATGACATAACAATGTCTATGAAACTACAGTGGCTTTGACCTTACAATATATATGATGTTATAGTCGCTCTGATGTCACAATGGCTATGACATCACAATGGCTATGACATCACAGTTTCTATGACATCACAGTTTCTATGACATCATAGTGGCTATGACGTTCCAATGGCTATGACATCAAAATGGCTATGACCTGAAATTTGCATTGACTTAAATATGTCTGTGTCATTACGGTGCCTGTGACGTTACAATAGCTTTGACATTATCGTGGCTATGACGATGCAATTCCTGTGGCATTGTGGGTAGCTATGACTTTTCAATGGCTATGACATTGATGTGGCCATGAGCTTTCAATGGCTATGAAGTCACAATGCCTACGACCTAACAATGGCTATGACCTCACAGTGGCTATTACAGGACAGTGGAAATGACGATACTATCTCTATGACATTGTGGTGCCTATCATGTTATGATGGCTGTGACATTATAGTGGCTATGCCATTACAATGTCTATGACATCATGATGGTTATGAAGTCAACGGCAATGACATAACCATGTCTATGAAACTACAGTGGCTTTGACCTTACAATATATATGATGTTATAGTCGCTGAGATGTCACAATGGTTATGCCATCACAATGGCTATGACATCACAATGGCTATGACATCACAGTTTCTATGACCTCATAGTGGCTATGATGTTCCAATGGCTATGACATCAAAATGGCTATGACCTGAAATTTGCATTGACTTAAATATGTCTGTGTCATTACGTTGCCTGTGATGTTACAATGGCTGTGACATTATAGTGGCCAGGACTTCACAGTTGCTGTAACATCATGAGGGCAATGACATCGCAATTGCTATGAAGTCACACATGACATGATTTCACACTGACTGTGATGTAACAAGGGCTATGATATTACAGTGGCTCTGATGTCACAATGGCTATGAGGACACAATGGCTATAACGGGACAATGTCTGTGATATTACTGTGACTATGACTTTACAAAGGCTATGACATTATTGTGGTTATGATGTCATAGTAGCTATGACGTTACCACGGCTCTGATGTTTTCATGGCCATGATGACGATGGCTATGATCACAATGAGTATGCCGACAGAATGGCTATGATATTACAAATGCGCTGACTTTACAATGCATATGGTATGACAAAGGTTACGACGTTTCAATGGCTATGACATTTATGTGGCTATGAGGTTTCCATGGCTATGACGTCACAATGCCTATGACATAACAATGGCTATGACGTCACAATGGCTATTGCAGGGCTGTGGAAATGACGATACTCTCTCTATGACATTGTGGTGCCTATCACTTTACTATGTCTGTGACATTATAGTGGCTATGCCATCACAATGTCTATGACATCATGATGGTTATGAAGTCAACGGCAATAACATAACAATGTCTATGACACTACAGTGGCTTTGACCTTACAATATATATGATGTTACAGTCGCTGTGATGTCACAATGGGTATGCCATCACAATGGCTATGACATCACAATGGCTATGACATCACAGTTTCTATGACATCATAGTGACTATGACGTTCCAATGGCTATGACATCAAAATGGCTATGACGTGAAATTTGCATTGACTTAAATATGTCTGTGTCATTACGGTGCCTGTGACGTTACTGTGGCTGTGCCATTATCGTGGCTATGACGATGCAATTCTTGTGGCATTGTAGGTAGCTATGACTTTTCAATGGCTACGAAATTAAAGTAGGAATGACGTCACAATGGCTACGTCAACACGATGGCTATGACTTGATAATGGCCATGACATCACAATTGCTTCCAAGTCACACTCGATATGACTTCACATTTATGTGATGTCGCAACAGCTATGATGTTAAAATTGCTCTGTCACAATGCTACAACGTCACAATTCCTATGGCATTGCAATGGCTGTGATATTATCATGAATGTGACGTTATAAAAGCTATGACATTATAGTGGGTAGGACGTCCCAGTGGCTATGAAGTTCCAATGGCTCTGATGTTATGATGGCTATGACGTGACGATGGCTATATTGAAAATGGCTACGCCGACACAAGGGCTATGATATTACAAATATTATTACTTTCCAATGTCTATGACCTTACAACTGCTACGCCATCTCAATGGCTGTGACGTTATTGTTGCTATGAGGTTACAATGGCTATGATATCACAATGGGTATGAAGGCACAATGGTTATGGCACTAGAGTGGCTAGGCCATTACTATGGATCTGATGTTTCATTGGCTATGACGTTACAGTACCTATGATATTGCAAGAGCCATGACTTTACAGTAGATATGATGTGCTAGTGGCTGTGACATCACAAATGGTATGAAGTCACAAATGACAAGCCTTCACAATGACTACGATATCACAAGGGCTACGATGTTCCAATTGCTATCACATCACAATTGCTACGACGTCACAATGGCTATGACCATACACTGGGAATGACTTTACTATGTCTATTGCATTGTAGTGCCTAAGATATTACATTGGCTGTGACATTATAGTGGCCAGGACGTCACAGTTGCTGTAACGTCATGATGGCAATGACATCGCAATTGCTATGAAGTCACACATGACATGACTTCACACTGACGTGATGTCACAAGGGCTAAGATGTTACAGTGGCTATGATGTCACAATGGCTATGAGGACACAATGCCTATAACGGTACAATGTCTGTGATATTATTGTGACTATGACTTTACAAAGGCTATGACATTATTGTGGTTATGATGTCATAGTAGCTATAACGTTACCACGGCTCTGATATTTTCATGGCCATGATGACGCTGGCTATGATGACAATGAGAATGCCGACACAATGGCTAGGATATTACAAATGCGATGACTTTATAATGCATACGGTATGACAAAGGTTACGACGTTTCAATGGCTATGACGTCACAATGCCTATGACATAACAATGGCTATGACGTCACAATGCCTATTGCAGGGCAGTGGAAATGACGATACTCTCTCTATGACATTGTGGTGCCTATCACGTTACGATGGCTGTGACATTATAGTGGCTATGCCATCACAATGTCTATGACATCATGAAGGTTATGAAATCAACGGCAATGACATCACAATGTCCATGAAACTACAGTGGCTTTGACCTTACAATATATATGATGTTATAGTCGCTCTGATGTCACAATGGCTATGACATCACAATGGCTATGACATCACAGTTTCTATGACATCACAGTTTCTCTGACATCATAGTGGCTATGACGTTCCAATGGCTATGACATCAAAATGGCTATGACCTGAAATTTGCATTGACTTAAATATGTCTGTGTCATTACGGTGCCTGTGACGTTACAATGGCTGTGACATTATCGTGGCTATGACGATGCAATTCCTGTGGCAGTGTAGGTAGCTATGACTTTTCAATGGCTATGACATTGATGTGGCCATGAGCTTTCAATGGCTATGACGTCACAATGCCTACGACCTAACAATGGCTATGACGTCACAGTGGCTATTACAGGACAGTGGAAATGACGATACTATATGACATTGCGGTGCCTATCACGTTACGATGGCTGTGACATTATAATGGCTATGCCATCACAATGTCTATGACATCATGATGGTTTTGAAGTCAACGGCAATGATATAACAATGTCTATGACACTAGTTGCTTTGACCTTACAATATATATGATGTTACAGTCGCTGTGATGTCACAATGGCTATGCCATCACAATGGCTATGACATCACAATGGCTATGACATCACAGTTTCTATGACATTCATAGTGGCTATGACGTTCCAATGGCTATGACATCAAAATGGCTATGACGTGAAATTTGCATTGACTTAAATATGTCTGTGTCATTACGGTGCCTGTGACGTTACTGTGGCTGTGCCATTATCGTGGCTATGACGATGCAATTCTTGTGGCATTGTAGGTAGCTATGACTTTTCAATGACTACGAAATTAAAGTAGGAATGACGTCACAATGGCTACGTCAACACGATGGCTATGACTTGATAATGGCCATGACATCACAATTGCTTCCAAGTCACACTCGATATGACTTCACATTTATGTGATGTCGCAACAGCTATGATGTTAAAATTGCTCTGTCACAATGCTACAACGTCACAATTCCTATGGCATTGCAATGGCTGTGATATTATCATGAATGTGACGTTATAAAAGCTATGACATTATAGTGGGTAGGACGTCCCAGTGGCTATGAAGTTCCAATGGCTCTGATGTTATGATGGCTATGACGTGACGATGGCTATATTGAAAATGGCTACGCCGACACAAGGGCTATGATATTACAAATATTATTACTTTCCAATGTCTATGACCTTACAACTGCTACGCCATCTCAATGGCTGTGACGTTATTGTTGCTATGAGGTTACAATGGCTATGATATCACAATGGGTATGAAGGCACAATGGTTATGGCACTAGAGTGGCTAGGCCATTACTATGGATCTGATGTTTCATTGGCTATGACGTTACAGTACCTATGATATTGCAAGAGCCATGACTTTACAGTAGATATGATGTGCTAGTGGCTGTGACATCACAAATGGTATGAAGTCACAAATGACAAGCCTTCACAATGACTACGATATCACAAGGGCTACGATGTTCCAATTGCTATCACATCACAATTGCTACGACGTCACAATGGCTATGACCATACACTGGGAATGACTTTACTATGTCTATTGCATTGTAGTGCCTAAGATATTACATTGGCTGTGACATTATAGTGGCCAGGACGTCACAGTTGCTGTAACGTCATGATGGCAATGACATCGCAATTGCTATGAAGTCACACATGACATGACTTCACACTGACGTGATGTCACAAG
This sequence comes from Myotis yumanensis, assembly GCF_028538775.1. NCBI lineage: Eukaryota > Metazoa > Chordata > Mammalia > Chiroptera > Vespertilionidae > Myotis > Myotis yumanensis. Next base: position 74,509 of record NW_027223830.1, read on the forward strand.
GGCTAAGATGTTACAGTGGCTATGATGTCACAATGGCTATGAGGACACAATGCCTATAACGGTACAATGTCTGTGATATTATTGTGACTATGACTTTACAAAGGCTATGACATTATTGTGGTTATGATGTCATAGTAGCTATAACGTTACCACGGCTCTGATATTTTCATGGCCATGATGACGCTGGCTATGATGACAATGAGAATGCCGACACAATGGCTAGGATATTACAAATGCGATGACTTTATAATGCATACGGTATGACAAAGGTTACGACGTTTCAATGGCTATGACGTCACAATGCCTATGACATAACAATGGCTATGACGTCACAATGCCTATTGCAGGGCAGTGGAAATGACGATACTCTCTCTATGACATTGTGGTGCCTATCACGTTACGATGGCTGTGACATTATAGTGGCTATGCCATCACAATGTCTATGACATCATGAAGGTTATGAAATCAACGGCAATGACATCACAATGTCCATGAAACTACAGTGGCTTTGACCTTACAATATATATGATGTTATAGTCGCTCTGATGTCACAATGGCTATGACATCACAATGGCTATGACATCACAGTTTCTATGACATCACAGTTTCTCTGACATCATAGTGGCTATGACGTTCCAATGGCTATGACATCAAAATGGCTATGACCTGAAATTTGCATTGACTTAAATATGTCTGTGTCATTACGGTGCCTGTGACGTTACAATGGCTGTGACATTATCGTGGCTATGACGATGCAATTCCTGTGGCAGTGTAGGTAGCTATGACTTTTCAATGGCTATGACATTGATGTGGCCATGAGCTTTCAATGGCTATGACGTCACAATGCCTACGACCTAACAATGGCTATGACGTCACAGTGGCTATTACAGGACAGTGGAAATGACGATACTATATGACATTGCGGTGCCTATCACGTTACGATGGCTGTGACATTATAATGGCTATGCCATCACAATGTCTATGACATCATGATGGTTTTGAAGTCAACGGCAATGATATAACAATGTCTATGACACTAGTTGCTTTGACCTTACAATATATATGATGTTACAGTCGCTGTGATGTCACAATGGCTATGCCATCACAATGGCTATGACATCACAATGGCTATGACATCACAGTTTCTATGACATTCATAGTGGCTATGACGTTCCAATGGCTATGACATCAAAATGGCTATGACGTGAAATTTGCATTGACTTAAATATGTCTGTGTCATTACGGTGCCTGTGACGTTACTGTGGCTGTGCCATTATCGTGGCTATGACGATGCAATTCTTGTGGCATTGTAGGTAGCTATGACTTTTCAATGACTACGAAATTAAAGTGGGTATGACGTCACAATGGCTACGTCATCACGATGGCTATGACTTGATAATGGCCATGACATCACAATTGCTTCCAAGTCACACTCGATATGACTTCACATTTATGTGATGTCACAACAGCTATGATGTTAAAATTGCTATGTCACAATTGCTACAACGTGACAATTCCTATGGCATTGCAATGGCTGTGATATTATCATGAGTGTGACGTTATAAAAGCTATGACATTATAGTGGGTAGGACGTCCCAGGGGCTATGAAGTTCCAATGGCTCTGATGTTATGATGGCTATGACGTGACGATGGCTATATTGAAAATGGCTACGCCGACACAAGGGCTATGATATTACAAATATTATTACTTTCCAATGTCTATGACCTTACAAATGCTACGCCATCTCAATGGCTGTGACGTTATTGTGGCTATGAGGTTACAATGGCTATGATATTGCAATTGGTATGAAGGCACAATGGTTATGGCACAAGAGTGGCTAGGCCATTACTATGGATCCGATGTTTCATTGGCTATGACGTTACAGTACCTATGATATTGCAAGAGCCATGACTTTACAGTAGATATGATGTCCTAGTGGCTGTGACATCACAAATGGTATGAAGTCACAAATGACAAGCCTTCACAATGATTACGACATCACAAGGGCTTGATGTTCGAATTGCTATGACGTCACAATTGCTACGACGTCACAATGGCTATGACCATACAGTGGGAATGACCTTACTATGTCTATTGCATTGTAGTGCCTAAGATATTACATTGGCTGTGACATTATAGTGGCCAGGACGTCACAGTTGCTGTAACGTCATGATGGCAATGACATCGCAATTGCTATGAAGTCACACATGACATGACTTCACACTGACTGTGATGTCACAAGGGCTAAGATGTTACAGTGGCTATGATGTCACAATGGCTATGAGGACACAATGCCTATAACGGTACAATGTCTGTGATATTATTGTGACTATGACTTTACAAAGGCTATGACATTATTGTGGTTATGATGTCAGTAACTATGACGTTACCACGGCTCTGATATTTTCATGGCCATGATGACGCTGGCTATGATGACAATGAGAATGCCGACACAATGGCTAGGATATTACAAATGCGATGACTTTAATGCATATGGTATGACAAAGGTTACGACGTTTCAATGGCTATGACGTCACAATGCCTATGACATAACAATGGCTATGACGTCACAATGCCTATTGCAGGGCAGTGGAAATGACGATACTATCTCTATGACATTGTGGTGCCTATCATGTTACGATGGCTGTGACATTATAGTGGCTATGCCATCACAATGTCTATGACATCATGAAGGTTATGAAATCAACAGCAATGACATCACAATGTCCATGAAACTACAGTGGCTTTGACCTTACAATATATATGATGTTATAGTCGCTCTGATGTCACAGTGGCTATGACATCACAATGGCTATGACATCACAGTTTCTATGACATCACAGTTTCCATGACATCATAGTGGCTATGACGTTCCAATGGCTATGACATCAAAATGGCTATGACCTGAAATTTGCATTGACTTAAATATGTCTGTGTCATTACGGTGCCTGTGACGTTACAATGGCTGTGACATTATCGTGGCTATGACGATGCAATTCCTGTGGCAGTGTAGGTAGCTATGACTTTTCAATGGCTATGACATTGATGTGGCCATGAGCTTTCAATGGCTATGACGTCACAATGCCTACGACCTAACAATGCCTATGACGTCACAGTGGCTATTACAGGACAGTGGAAATGACGATACTCTCTCTATGACATTGTGGTGCCTATCACGTTACGATGGCTGTGACATTATAGTGGGTATGCCATCACAATGTCTATGACATCATGATGGTTATGAAATCAATGGCAATGACATAACAATGTCTATGAGACTACAGTGGCTTTGACCTTACAACATATATGATGTTACAGTCGCTGTGATGTCACAATGGGTATGCCATCACAATGGCGATGACATCACAATGGCTATGACATCGCAGTTTCTATGACATCATAGTGGCTATGACGTTCCAATGGCTATGACATCAAAATTGCTATGACGTGAAATTTGCATTGAATTAAATATGTCTGTGTCATTACGGTGCCTGTGACGTTACTATGGCTGTGCCATTTTGTGGCCATGACTTCACAGTTGCTGTAACATCATGAGGGCAATGACATCGCAATTGCTATGAAGTCACACATGACATGATTTCACACTGACTGTGATGTCACAAGGGCTACGATATTACAGTGGCTATGATGTCACAATGGCTATGAGGACACAATGGCTATAACGGTCCAATGTCTGTGATATTATTGTGACTATGACTTTACAAAGGCTATGACATTATTGTGGTTATGATGTCATAGTAGCTATAACGTTACCACGGCTCTGATGTTTTCATGGCCATGATGACGATGGCTATGATCACAATGAGTATGCCGGCACAATGGCTAGGATATTACAAATGCGATGACTTTACAATGCATATGGTATGACAAAGGTTACGACGTTTCAATGGCTATGACATTAATGTGGCTATGAGGTTTCCATGGCTATGACGTCACAATGCCTATGACATAACAATGGCTATGACGTCACAATGGCTATTGCAGGGCAGTGGAAATGACGATACTCTCTCTATGACATTGTGCTGCCTATCACGTTACGATGGCTGTGACATTATAGTGGCTATGCCATCACAATGTCTATGACATCATGATGGTTATGAAGTCAACGGCAATAACATAACAATGTCTATGACACTACAGTGGCTTTGACCTTACAATATATATGATGTTACAGTCGCTGTGATGTCACAATGGTTATGCCATCACAATGGCTATGACATCACAATGGCTATGACACCACAGTTTCTATGACACAATAGTGGCTATGACGTTCCAATGGCTATGACATCAAAATGGCTATAACGTGAAATTTCCATTGACTTAAATATGTCTGTGTCATTACGGTGCCTGTGACGTTACTGTGGCTGTGCCATTATCGTGGCTATGACGATGCAATTCTTGTGACATTGTAGGTAGCTATGACTTTTTAATTGCTACGAAATTAAAGTTGGTATGACGTCACAATGGCTACGTCATCACGATGGCTATGACTTGATAATGGCCATGACATCACAATTGCTTCCAAGTCACACTCGATATGACTTCACATTTATGTGATGTCACAGCTATGATGTTAAAATTGCTTTGTCACAATTGCTACAACGTCACAATTCCTATGGCATTGCAATGGCTGTGATATTATCATGAATGTGTCGTTATAAAAGCTATGACATTATAGTGGGTAGGACGTCCCAGGGGTTATGAAGTTCCAATGGCTCTGATGTTATGATGGCTATGACGTGACGATGGCTATATTGAAAATGTCTACGCCCACACGAGGGCTATGATATTACAAATATTATTACTTTCCAATGTCTATGACCTTACAAAAGCTATGCCATCTCAATGGCTGTGACGTTATTGTGGCTATGAGGTTACAATGGCTATGATATCACAATGGGTATGAAGGCACAATGGTTATGGCACTAGAGTGGCTAGGCCATTACTATGGATCCGATGTTTCATTGGCTATGACGTTACAGTACCTATGATATTGGAAGTGCCATGACTTTACAGTACATATGATGTGCTAGTGGCTGTGACATCACAAATGGTATGAAATCACAATTGACAAGCCTTCACAATGACTACGATATCACAAGGGCTACTATGTTCCAATTGCTATCACGTCACAATTGCTACGACGTCACAATGGCTATGACCATACAGTGGGAATGACCTTACTATGTCTATTGCATTGTAGTGCCTAAGATATTACATTGGCTGTGACATTATAGTGGCCAGGACGTCACAGTTGCTGTAACGTCATGATGGCAATGACATCGCAATTGCTATGAAGTCACACATGACATGACTTCACACTGACTGTGATGTCACAAGGGCTAAGATGTTACAGTGGCTACGATGTCACAATGGCTATGAGGACACAATGCCTATAACGGTACAATGTCTGTGATATTATTGTGACTATGACTTTACAAAGGCTATGACATTATTCTGGTTATGATGTCATAGTAGCTATGACGTTACCACGGCTCTGATATTTTCATGGCCATGATGACGCTGGCTATGATGACAATGAGAATGCCGACACAATGGCTAGGATATTACAAATGCGATGACTTTATAATGCATATCGTAGGACAAAGGTTACGACGTTTCAATGGCTATGACATTAATGTGGCTATGAGGTATCCATGGCTATGACGTCACAATGCCTATGACATCATGATGGTTATGAAGTCAATGGCAATGACATAACAATGTCTATGACAATACAGTGGCTTTGACCTTACAATATATATGATGTTATAGTCGCTGTGATGTCACAATGGCTATGCCATCACAATGGCTATGACATCACAGTTTCTATGACATCATAGTGGCTATGACATTCCAATGGCTATGACATCAAAATGGCTATGACGTGAAATTTGCAATGACTTAAATATGTCTGTGTCATTACGTTGCCTGTGATGTTACAATGGCTGTGACATTATAGTGGCCAGGACTTCACAGTTGCTGTAACGTCATGATGGCAATGACATCGCAATTGCTATGAAGTCACAAATGACATGACTTCACACTGACTGTGATGTCACAAGGGCTAAGATGTTACAGTGGCTATGATGTCACAATGGCTATGAGGACACAATGCCTATAACGGTACAATGTCTGTGATATTATTGTGACTATGACTTTACAAAGGCTATGACATTATTGTGGTTATGATGTCATAGTAGCTATGACGTTACCACGGCTCTGATGTTTTCATGGCCATAATGACGATGGCTATGATCACAATGAGTATGCCGACACAATGGCTAGGATATTACAAATGCGATGACTTAGCAATGCATATGATGTGACAAAGGTTACGACGTTTCAATGGCTATGACATTAATGTGGCTATGAGGTTTCAGTGGCTATGACGTCACAATGCCTATGACATAACAATGGCTATGACGTCACTGGCTATTGCAGGACAGTGGAAATGACTATACTATGTCTATGACATTGTGGTGCCTATCACGTTACGATGGCTGTGACATTATAGTGGCTATGCCATCACAATGTCTATGACATCTTGATGGTTATGAAGTCAACGGCAATAACATAACAATGTCTATGAAAGTACAGTGGCTTTGACCTTACAATATATATGATGTTATAGTCGCTCTGATGTCACAATGGCTATGCCATCACAATGGCTATGACATCACAATGGCTATGACATCACAGTTTCTATGACATCATAGTGACTATGACGTTCCAATGGCTATGACATCAAAATGGCTATGACGTGAAATTTGCAAGGACTTAAATATGTCGGCGTCATTACGGTGCCTGTGACGTTACTGTGGCTGTGCCATTATCGTGGCTATGATGATGCAATTCCTGTGGCATTGTAGGTGCTATGACTTTGCAATGGCTACGAAATTAATGTGAATATGACGTCACAATGGCTACGTCATCACTATGGCTATGACTTGATAATGGCCATGACATCACAATTGCTACGAAGTCACACTCGATATGACTTCACATTTATGTGATGTCACAACAGCTATGATGTTAATATTGCTATGTCACAATTGCTACAACGTCACAATTCCTATGGCGTTGCAATGGCTGTGATTTTATCATGACTGTGACGTTATAAAAGCTATGACATTATAGTGAGTAGGACGTCCCAGTGGCTATGACGTTCCAATGGCTCTGATGTTATGATGTCTATGACGTGACGATGGCTATTTTGAAAATGGCTACGCCAACACAAGGGCTATGATATTACAAATATTATTACTTTCCAATGTCAATGACCTTAAAAGTGCTACGCCGTCTCAATGGCTGTGACCTTATTGTGGCTATGAGGTTACAATGGCTATGATGTCACAATGGGTATGAAGGCACAATGGTTATGGCATAGAGTGGCTAGGCCATTACTATGGATCCGATGTTTCATTGGCTATGACGTTACAGTACCTATGATATTGCAAGAGCCATGACTTTACAGTAGATATGATGTGCTAGTGGCTGTGACATCACAAATGGTATAAAGTCACAATTGACAAGCCTTCACAATGACTATGATATCACAAGGGCTACGATATTCCAATTGCTATGACCTTTCAATGGCTATGACATTAATGTGGCTATGAGATTTCAATGGCTATGATGTCACAATGCCTATGACATCACAATGGCTATGACGTCACAATGGCTATTACAGGACAGTGGAAATGACTATACTATCTCTATCACATTGTGGTGCCTATCACGTTACGATGGCTGTGACATTATTGTGGCTATGCCATCACAATGTCTATGACATCATGATGGTTATGAAGTCAACGGCAATGTCATTACAATGTCTATGAAACTACAGTGGCTTTGACCTTACAATATATATGATGTTATAATCGCTGTGATGTCACAATGGCTATGCCATCACAATGGCTATGACATCACATGGCTATGACATCACAGTTTCTATGACATCATAGTGGCTATGACGTTCCAATGGCCATGAGATCACAGTGGCTATCTAGTTACAATGGCTATGCCATCAGAGTGGCCATGACTTTATACTGACTCTGACGTTACATTGGCTAAGACATCACAATGGCTATGACATTACAATGGCTACGATATCACAATGGCCATGATTTTGCAATAGCTATGACATTATAATGGCTATGACGTTACAATATCTTGGACATCAAACTGGCTATGACATCACAATTTTTATGAAGTCACAATTGATATGACTTCACAATGACTATTATACCACAAGGGCTTTGATGTTACAATGGTTATGACGTCACAAGAGCTATGACATCACAATGCCTATGACGTCACAACGGCTATGACAAGACAGTGGCAATGACTTTACTATATCTATGACATTATAGTGCCTATCATGTTACAATGGCTGTGACATTATCGTGGCTATGACATCACAATATCTATGACATCATGATGGCTAACTACAGTGGCTATGACATTACAATATATGTTGTGTTATACTCACTGTGATGTCACAATGACTATGCCATCACAATGGCTATGACATTACTATGGCTATGATATCACAATGGCTATGGCATCACAATGGCTATGACCTTTGAATGGCCATGACGTTAAAACATCTATGTTATTACATTTGCAGTGACCTATGTCTATGTCATTATGGTGCCAATGATTTTACAGTGGCTGTGACATTATAGTTGCTATGACCTCACAATGGCTACAATTTTATGTTGCATATGATGTCCAAAAAAAAATGACGTTACAATGTCTATCACATTATTGTGGCTATGATGGTACAATGCCTGTGGCATTATAGTAGCTGTGACGTTTCATTGGCTGTGACATTAAAGTGGCTATGAGGTTACAATGGCTATGATGTCACAATGGCTATGAAGGCACAATGGCATGACACTGGAGTTGCTATTTCATTATTATGGATGCGATGTTACACTGGCTAAGACATTACAATAGCTAAGATGTTACAATAGCTATGACTCTACAATAGATGTTGTAGTGGCTATGATGTCACAATGTCTATGCCATTATGGCTATAACATTACAATGGCTATGACATAACAATTGCTATGAAGTCACAATTGATATAACTTCACAATGACCCTGATACCACAAGGGCTATGATGTTACAACTGCTATGACGTGACAATGGCTATGACATCACAAAGGCTACAAAGTTACAATGGCTATGCCATCTCAGTGGCTATGACGTTACAATTGTTTTGAGGTAATGATGGTTATGACATCTGATGATGCAATTCCTGTGGCATTGTAGTAGCTATGACTTTTCAATGGCGGTGACATTAAAGTGGGTATGACTATGATATCACAATGGCTATGTCATCACTATAGCTATGACCTTATAAAGGCCATTACATAACAATGGATACGCCATCACAATGGCTATGACATTACAATGGCTATGACATCAAAATGGCTATGAATCGCCGTCACCCATTGGAGGTCAGGTTTAGTGTGGGGACGCTCATACCCCAGGCTAGGCCCCCGCATGGGCCCGCCCTTCAGGTGGCATTCACCAAAAGCATCTCAAGGAAACATTCTCCTGAACCTGGCTGCGATGCCTGGTGTCGCCTCTTGTGCGGACTCCTCGGACCCAGGACCCATGAAGAGTGTTGGGGGGGGAGGTTATTTTATTTTTTCTTTGCTCGTTTCTCGTCATTCATTGCAATTGATTCTATTTCTCGGCAATGAATGGTTACAAACTTCGGTCCCATTTGTATTTTTTTAATCAGTAGAATTTCTGGATTTTAAGGACTATTTCAGTGCTTATCGTTGCCTGTCACATATCTGTCTGTGCTTTCCATCCGTGGCAAACGGATGCCCTTAAACCTAATGAATTTACTAAAAAAAAAAAAAAACTTAAAATGACCTTAACCACATGCTTCATTTAAGAATTGACATGTAAGTCTATAGAAGCCCTGTTCACTGTCTCTGCTATCCAAGTTGTCAACTGTCCTTGAATACATCTAGCAGTGATGGAATGTGGTGTGAGGTAGAGCTTTACCTTGGGGGTGGTTTGGGGTGTGTGTGTGTGTGTGTGTGTGTGTGTGTGTTTCTCTTGGTTTTTCAACCTCCACTGTAAGGAGAGGCTGTTCATTTGTCCTAAGTCAAGAATCCAGGTAACCACACAACGAAAGTCTATGGGAGGCAAGCGAGAAATGTGAGAAAGGAATTCAAAACACTCAGTAAACCATAACATCGCAAGCACCCTTAACTGGCGATAAGCTCTTCCAGTATAAACAGATGACAAGATCCAACTGAAAGACAAAACAGAACCCTGCAGGTGTGGCTCAGTAGGTGAGAGGTCCTATCATGCAATGGAAAGCTGAGGGTTCCATTCGGGGTCACAAGGGAATCCTGGTCAACGGCACACGCGTGGTTGCACTGACCAGGTTCTATCCTGGCTCTGGGCAGGGTGCTTTTGTGGGAGGCAACCAACTCATGTTTCTCTCACATCACTGTTTCTCTCTCTCTCTCTCTCTCTCTCTCTCTCTCTCTCTCTCCTTCTGCTGAACGTGGCTGCGATGCCTGGTGTTGATTCCTCCAAAGGAGGCCACGAGGGAGGGGTGCGGGAAGGGGGAGACCGGAGACCCAAAAACACCAAACAAAGCAGGCCTTGGAGGTTATGGGAGGCAGAGGCTGAAGTTGAGGTGAATAAAATGTGTATGCTTTTGTATATTAGCTCTGAGAGCAGGATGCCAGAGGCCACCAGCAGCTGGTGGAGGCAGGCGAGGAGCTCCCCAGAGCCCCCAGATGGAAAGGGGTCCCACGGCCACCTTGATTTGTGACTCCTGGCATCTGGACTCTCAGGGGATTCCTCTCTGTTCTTGTAACCCCCTTCTTTGGTGGCAGAGGGACATGGCGACTCTAGGAATTGAATAGGATGCAGCCGCCTCCTCAGCCCCAGCTCCCATGCTGCACCCCAGTGTGAACCAGACTCCGGAGGACCCGGGCCCGCCAAGCACTGCTGGATTGAGGAGCCTGCGGGCCCTGAAGACGGGATGGCGCCCAGCCTGCAAGGCCCCCCGGTGCCCTGGGCTGCAGACGCGCTCACCTCAGTGCTGGTCGTGGCTGAAGGCTGTGCCCTGCCTAGCGTCAACACGGTCCTCGAGACCCAAAGCAAGCCCACATTGGTCCCACCAGTATCTCTGGTCCCTGAGGCACGCTTGGGCTCTGGAGAGGGGGCTCACTCGCCCATCGGCCTGGAACCCGGCACTCTCCTGGATGATGCTCCCACAGGAGCCATCACTATCCAGCAGGAATTCTGCACGTCAACCCCACACATCGCCCTCCCAATAGAGGCCCCCCACCAGGACGAGGAGATGTCCTCCTGGTTCCAGGCTCCCTTGATGCTCCCTGCAGGCTGGCTCACTGGAACCCGGTCAGGCAGCCCACTGCTCCCACACGGCCCCATCCGAGGGCCATGGCCTCCACCCCCGAGGCCTAGTCCAGAGAGAAACGCACCTGGGCCCTACTCCAACCTGAGCTTTAACCTGTGGGAGCCCTTCCCAAGCTCACCGCTCCAAACTCTACCTCTGTCCCCAAGCCCCAGTCCAGGTCCTCGGGTTTGCCGCCCCTGGCTGCATGCTCTGGGGCCTGCTCCAAAGGCCTGGAAATGCCTGTTTTAGGAATGAATGGGATGCAATCCCTCCTCAAGGGGCTGAGGACCAGGAGAAGGGATTCTGATAGCTGTTGGGAGTTTACCACACATGTGAAAACAATGAATAAAGACAGATGCTCTTTTGATGTAGGCTGCTTTGCAGAATTGTCGATCAATGGTCACCACCAGGTAAAGCACCGGCAAGTCCGTGCGTGCATGGAGCTAAGCCAGGAGGTCGTCTTGCACTGCTTACCGAGGGGGAGCTGGCAGGGTGCTGTGTCCAATGAGGGAGTTGAAAACAAACAAACAAAGAAACAAAAATCTTAAAATAACCCTCCTTATAAAAACCTTCTTTAAAAAAAATAAACTCTTTTAAAAAAAAAACCTAGCATTGTGTGTGCTAGGGTGAGGGACTGGGGACTGCGGCATGGAAGGGTAACGGAATGTGGGAGGGGGAGGGACTGCGGCCTGGAAAAGGTTACCGATTGTGTCAATGTCAGGAACCGTGGCAGAGAAAAATTGCTGGATTGTCTTAGAAAACAATGTGTTATGATTAAATCCAGCCAGGTGTGACTCTGTTTACCTCCCCTCCGTTCTCATGAACTTTTTGTGAACTTCTAATGAAATGCTTTGTATTTTTTTTTAACACTGTTTTGCTATAAAGGATCATACTGCACCCTTGATCTCTGCCACATGCTCCGAATCTCCCAGAGGGGGAGATAGGTGCTGGGGTCCACTGGCCAGCTTAATAACAGGCTTTTAAATTTAGATTCTGAGTCGGTGGTCTAGCTCGTTGAGCCAACCCATAACATTGTGGATGAAAAGGGGCCACATGCTAACCTGACCCACTCGGGAGAGGCCTGGCCTTGCAAACTCAGACACCTCAAGTGACCACCCAGGATGTTCTGAATTTAAAAAAAAAACAAACACTTTTTAAAGTAGAAAGCAGTGTATAGTGAGTGGGCAGTCACGCCCTAGGCCCGGTATCTCCCCTGAGAGAAATCACCTTTGAACTTACTGGCATCTGAGCCTATTGTCTTTCTATGCCTCTAGGTCCTAGAGTCTAGGATCACATGTCTTTGGAGTAGTGAATGTCCCGGTAAATAGTCACTTTCCTTTTCCCAGTGCCCTCAGGGCACAGCCCAGGGTCTCAGGGTAGAGACCACAAATTCCCTCATTGCTACTGTTGTATATTTTTTTAAAAGCTAGGGAAGAATGAATAAACAAGTGGAAAAACAATTCTCTCTCTCTCTCTCTCTCTCTCTCTCTCTCTCTCTCTCTCTCTCTCCCCCTCCCTGCCCCCTCCCTCTCCCTTTCACTCTCTCTTTAAACAACAACAACAACAACAACAAAAGGCCCTAGCCGGTTTGGCTCAGTGGATAGAGTGTCAGCCTGCGGACTCAAGGGTCCCGGGTTTGATTCCAGTCAAGGGCATGTACCTTGGTTGCAGGCACATCCCCAGTGGGGGGTATGCAGGAGGCAGCTGATGGATGTTTCTCTCTCATCGATGTTTCTAACTCTCTATCCCTCTCCCTTCCTGTCTGTAAAAAATCAATAAAATATATTTTTTAAAAAATAATAATAATAAATTAAAAAAAAAAAAGATTGACCTTTGTCAGGGAAGGTAGCGGCCTAGGACGTGACTACTCACCATCACTGTTTGTTGAACTTTTAATTTCTATCCATGGATGGATGGATGGATGTGTCCTCCCTCCCTCCTTTCCTCCCTCCCCCCCTCCACCCACCCGCCCCGCTCACCCGCTTTCCACGGGAAATCGTCAGTCTCATATCACACACACACTCACTGGTGATTTCACTCGCTGCCTCCTTGCTCCCCCGTGAGAAAGAGGAAGGAAAATGGACAAACCTGAAAGAGCCCCACAGGCGGCAACTGTGAACCAAGTGCACGCACATGTGTGCGTGTGTTGCATTTGTCAACAACGTAAGAAATCCTCCAACCTGTGCAGAATTTCTGTGAGTGTCTTTCAGACAAACTGTCCACAAATGTCGCACGCACGCCGGGAAGCACTATCTCAGCGAACGGTTGGAGAGGATGTTCCCAAGAATGGCAATGTCGCCCCCCCCCCCCCCGCCTTATTTTATACACTCCAATCCAAAGAGGAGCGGGTTACATGAAATCCACTGGTGACATTTGAGGAACGTGGGAGAAAGCAAAGTGGGCCAACCTCTGGGATTGGATGCAAAGTAAAATGATGGACACAGACTTCTTTTACCTAGGTGGGTGGGTGTAGGATAGCTCATATAGTCAATCATGAACTCGGTCATCGTGATGGGGTTTGTGATATTCACAGAGCCGTGCCTGTGATTCCAGGGCTCCAGAAAAGATGGAAAATCCCCTTGACTTTTCAAAGATGTGTGATTGTGGATGCAAGAAAGAAAGAAAGCGACAGACAGGCTCAGTCCAGGTAAAGATGGACCTCTGTCAGGGAAGATGCCGGCCTAGGACAGGATCACCCACCCCAAACTGACGTTAGCCTTGTAAGGCCACCATGCATGGCCTCCCCTGAGCTTCTCAAGTTTAGTACAGTATGTGGTCCTTTTCACCAGCACCAGCACCAGCACCAGCACCACCACCACCACCCCCAACCCCACCACCACCACCACCACCACCACCCCCAACCCCACCACCACCACCACCACCACCCCCACCCCCCCCCACCCCCCCCCCCCCACACACACACACACTGAGTCCTCTCATGGGGCGAACCAATCCTGACTCTAAAGTCCTGATCCTGACCCCGGGAGTTGTATTAAAAATCAAGCTAAAGGAGTGTGAATGTAAACTGTAGGCTTATCAAAGGTTCAAAGGAGGTCTGTGTTTACCACCATTGAAAGAAAACAAACCAAGAAAGAGATCAAGGGTGGGTCAAAACATCCTCTCTGGGACTGGGAGGGAGAGAGTTCCTGCATCTGTCCAAGAGGGTCATCTGCAGTGTGAAAAGCCAGGGTTCAGCAACAGGGGATATTTTCTTCCTCTCAGGGATCATGAAAAGCATCCACGACAGTAAGGGGGTGGGTTTGGGGTGGGTGCTGTCATTGAAAAGGCAAGGCGAGCAGGGAGATCTCGATTCCGGTCAAGGGCTCATGCCTGCCCAGGTCACGGGCTCGAGCCCCACTAGGGGGCATGCAGGAGCTGGCCAATCCATAATTCTCTCTCATGGATGATGTTTCTATCTCTCTTCCTCCCTCTCCCTTCCTCTCTGAAATCAACAAAAAATACATCTTTAAAAAAAAAGAAGTATGTGTCTATCATTTTACTTTTTTAAAAAAATATTTTTATTGATTTCAGAGAGGAAGGGAGAGAGAAAGAGAGATAGAAACATCAATGATGAGAGAGAATCGTGGATTGGCCGTCTCCTGCATGTCCCCCACTGGGGATCGAGTCCTCCACCCATGCACATGCCCTTGACCGGAATCAAACCAGGGAAGCTTCAGTCCCCAGGCTGACGCTCGATCCACTGAGCCTACAAGCCAGGGCTATCATTTCACTTTTTATCCAATCCCAGAGGTTTCCTCCGCCCGCCCCCCCCCCGCCCCCCGCGGCCCCGCCACTCCCCACCCCACTCCACCCCACCTTTGCCTCCCTCCTTCCCTCCCTAATCTATCACCAGTGGATTTTCTGTAACCGGCTTTCATCTCCTCCTTGAATTGTCACGTATAAAACAAAGTCACACCCCGGCCGGTTTTGGTCAGTGGGTAGAGCATCGGCCTGGGGGACGAAGGGGTCCTGGGTTCGATTACAGTCCAGGGAGCAGGCCCGGGTTGGGGGCTCGATCCCCAGTAGGAGGTGTGCAGGGGGCAGCCGACCTGGTGATTCTCTCTCTCTCTCTCTCTCTCTCTCGACCTCCCTCCCTCTCCCTTCCTCTCTGAAATCTATGAAGATATATTAAAAAACACACACACAATGACAACAACAACACAAAGGTATTATTCCACCTCCGTGGAGTAAAAAGTATACTTGTACAATGTTTTGTACTTGTGTTTCGTGCTATTAAAACACGGACGTTAAAACGGGGGATTTGGAGCGGCGGTGAGAGGATAAAAGGGAGGGATTGACCTTTGCCGTTTCAAAATGGCAGCTGCCGCCCTAACTGGTTTGGCTCAGTGGATAGAGCATCGGCCTTCAGACTGAAGGGTCCCGGGTTCGACTCTGGTCAAGGGCATGTACCTTGGTTGTGGGCACATCCCCAGTAGGGGGTGTGCAGGAGGCAGCTGATTGAGGTTTCTCTCTCTTTGATGTTTCTAATTCTCTATCCCTCTTCCTTCCACTCTGTAAAAAAATCAATAAATTATATATTTTTTAAAATGGCGGCGGCTGCCAAGTCACTGGAGCCAAGATGGCGGCTGCCTCCTTGCACGCCGCGGCCCCCCGCCGCTCCCCCCCCCCCCCCCCCCCGGGATGGAGTCCACACCACAGGCAGGTGCCCTTCTCTGGACTCGAACCCGGGACCCTTCCGTCCACAGGACGACTCTCTAACCTCTGAGACAAATCAGTTAAGGCTAAAACTCCCTACTTTGACAGAAAGGATGACTCCTTTATTCCCACACAACTGTGGACGACGAAAGGGGCCACATGCTAACCTCGCGAGCTCAGGGAAGGGCTGCGTGGCGGTCTTGCAGACTGAAAGGCCTAAAGCGACCACAAGTCTAGTCTGAAGGGAGACTGTTACTAAGAGCAGTTGTGGTGGCTGGTCGCGTCTGAGGCCAGAGTCTTCCCTGACAAGGTCAGTGTTTACCTTAAGTGAACCTATGGTCCTTTTGCATCTAACACAACATAACTCTGGAATGTCAGGGGAACTTGTAACATCCCGCCGTCCCCGCCCCGCCCCGCCCCGCCTCCACCCCCTTCCCCTTCCCCCACCCCACCCCACGCGCACAAGCAAATGCGCCTGGGGGCTCTGCAGGACAGAGACCATAAATTCCTTCATTGCTATTGTTATCAAGTGTATTGTTGCCTGTTAACTATCTATCCTGCACCCACCTCAGGAAAAGAAGTAGGTGAGGCCCTGGCCGGTTTGGCTCAGTGGGTGGAGCCAAAGTCAGCCTGCGGCGGACCTTAGGGTCCCGGGTTCGATTCGGGTCCCGGGCGCATGCCCGCCCGGGTCATGGGCTCGAGCCCCACTAGGGGGCGTGCAGGAGGCGGCCAATCCAAGATTCTCTCTCATTGATCAGGTTTCTATCTCTCTCCCATCCTCTCTGAAATCAATAAAAATATATTTTACAAAAAAGAAGTATGTGTCTATCATTTTACTTTTTATCCAATCCCAGAGGTTCCCCCGACCCCCCACCCCCTTTGCTTTCTCCCACCTCCCTCCCTCCCTCCCTCCCTCCCTCATCTATCACCAGTGGGTTGTCTGTAACCCAGTTACATCTCCTCCTTGGATTGTCGTGTATAAAACAAAGTGCCGCCCCGGCCTGTTTTGGTCAGTGGGTAGAGCATCGGCCTGGGGACCCGAAGGGTCCGGGGTTCCATTCCAGTCAAGGGCGCAGGCCCGGGTCACGGGCTTGATCCCCAGTAGGGGGTGTGCAGGAGGCAGCCGATGGGTGATTCTCTCTCATGGTAGATGCTCCTATGGCTCTCTCTCCCTCTCCCTTCCTCTCTGAAATCAATGAAGATATATTTTAAAAAGCCACACAAATGTATTATTGCACTTCCATGTAGTGAAAAGCATACTTGTACAATGTTTTGTACTTGCATTTTGTGTTATTAAGACAGTGCTGGGCATGGGGGGGGGGGGGGGGGGGGGGAGGGGAGTGCTGGACCGGCCCCGGATGGAGGGGGTGGGGCGCCAGCGAAGATGCCAAACTTTCGGGGTGGGGGGAACGGCGCCGGTGGACTGCACGCAGAAGAGCATGCAGTCAGATTTGGCCTTCTTCAGGTTCCCGAGGGATCCGGCCAGATGCCAGAAGTGGGTGGGAAATTGTAGCAGAGCAAACTTAGAAGATAAAACACCTGAACAACTCAATAAACAATATCGATGATGTGCCAAACACTCTGAGACCTCTATGATCTGTAGAACTAGTCCTTCCTTATAGGACAGTTCTTCGAGATAATGTAATACCAACAATAGGTGATCTTACCAGTCATTTGAACAATCCACATAGTAGACATAGAAAACGAATAAAAGAATTGAGCGAAGATGAAATCAGGACATGGAAACAGGAAAAAAAATTGACAAAACTTCTGAACAGGAACAAAAACAAACATAGAGCGATCAACAACAGCCTTGCTCAGAACTCCAATACAGAAGGGGGTGAAGAACAGGATGAAGACACTTTACCTTTAACCGTTGAAGAGAAAGTAAACAAAAGAATACTTTAAAATCTTTATTTGCAGTTTTGATTCTTATGGGAAAACAAAAGATACCTCTAGATCAGCGGTTCTCAACCTGTGGGTCGCGACCCCTTTGGGGGTCGAACGATCCTCTCACAGGGGTCGCCTGAGACCATGGGAAAACACATGTATAATTGCATATTGTTTTTTGTGATTAATCACTATGCTTTCATTATGTTCAATCTGTAACAATGAAATTGGGGTTCACCACAACATGAGGAACTGTATTCAGGGGTCGCGGCATTAGGAAGGTTGAGAACCACTGCTCTAGATGGACATGAAGCTGATGAAATCCCAGAAGGCCTCTTCACTCCCGATAACTTTCAGGCAGGCAGGCAGGCAGGCAGGCAGGCAGGCATGCAGGCACTGTCGGAGTGCCCGATAAATTCTGGTGAAGAGGTTCTTCTCTCTGAGAAAGCCCTTTGAGACCACAGCAGTCAACGCACCGTTCTGTTCAAAAGTACAAGCAGAAGCAGATGCTAGAGATCCGTGAGAGCCGCATTCGGGGAAGGAACGCTCAGGGGAGTGAGAGACTCCCTTCTTTTCCATGGCCCCTGACAGAGGGATGGACGCACGCACGTAGTGGACACAGCAGGGGAAGAGCACCTGCCCGCGTTGGTGAGGCTTGCTGACGAAGCTCGTGACCTGAGAGAGGAATCTGTGGGTTTCCTGCCTTCCGAAGCCGCTGCCGAAATTTTGGCTGTGACATTTCCCACGACGAGACCCGAGAAGTGGGGATTACGCATGGAATATTGTCGTGGCCAGGCTTACATTGTGTCCAGTGGCTTTCCTTCCAAAATGAAAGCTGTTGCTTCTAGACTTTTGGAGAAACATCCCTCCCCAAGCTGTCCACACACTCTGCTCTTCCCTGTGCCTGAAGTCCGAGGTGGGCCAGATCGGTGCCTGTCACGGGAGCGTCTGTTGCGTTTGGAACAGTGGAGGAAGTTTGATCTTTTTTCCATCCGTCACCACAACCGCTTTTAGAGCTTGACAGTGTCGTTTCTGTCCTCTTCCAGAACAATGAAGAAAGCGAGAAAGAACTGAAGGAAATGTGCCATTCTCAGCGGGCGGGCAGGCACGATGCTTTTGAAATTGTAGTGGAGCTCCTGCGAGCGCTTGTTTTCTGTGTAGGCGGTATACATGAGGACACACATAGTAGATGGGAAAACTGTACAGCGGGCCGAGCATTCGCACTCTGCAGTGCAGCAACAGATTTTGATTTCGTGGTTACCATTGTTGTTCTTAAAAACGTTCTACCTTTCACAGGAGCCTCTGGGAAAAATCTCCAGGGTCAGACCTCTGATGTCTTCTCTGCAGCCAGTAGCTCGACTGCAGGCGCTGCATTCGCTACATGAAGTGATGGAAGATATTGAAGTTTATTGTGAATTTTGGTTTGAGGAAGCCACCGATTTGGCAACCACACTTGCTATTCTGATGAAGCTCCCCGGGAAGCTCCGCAGAGCTCAGCAAGGGCACCTGGAGTCTCAGCCGACTTCCGAGAGGTGCTATAAAGAGCCTCTAAGCGTCACAACAGTGGAACACATTGTTCAGGAACTGAAAGAGATAGTCTCAGAACAGTTCCTCCAAAGCTCTTCAATGCTGATCTCTGGTCCCCTCTGTCACGGGACGGCTCAAATTCAATACGCCGGAGGAGCACCAGGCTGACATGTACGGCAGCGACTTACCCAATCCCGATGCAGCACTCTCGGCTGAGCTGCGTTGTTGGAGAATCAAGTGGAAACCCAGAGGAAAAGATATAGAGCTCCCATCCACCATGGCCCCCTCCACCTGCCAGACATCAAGTTTTTTCCTCATGTTTATACATTGCTAAAGGTCCTACGAATTCTCCCTGTGATGAAGGTTGAGAACGAACGCTATGAAAACGGTCGAAAGCGCGTCTCAAAGCACACCCGAGGAACACTTTGACAGGGCAAAGGTCAAGTAGCTTAGCTTTGCTTAACATGCATTTCGATGTGAAACACGATTTGGATTTAACGGTGGACACATACATCAAAGTCTACACAACTAAGTCAGAGCTTCCTACAGATAATTCCGAAAGTGTCGGAAATACCCGAGGGACTTTTAAAATGCGTTCTCTCTTATATCTGATATTGAAAAAAAATCTGAGAAATTTGAAAGGAAACAGAGAAAAGCTGTAAGATATAGGTGGGTCACTTAATCACTGGATCTCTTGGGTAGAGTAGCCACTGATCCTCTCCTTAAATGGCCCCGGTGTGAACTCTCATGCTTTGGAGAACGAACTGTTGTTCTTCCAGAGGGCGGCAGGCATCATCGGAAGCGCCACGTTGCACTTCTGCGTGATCTCTGCCGATGGCACTTTGGGCTTGTTTTAGTGAGGTCATTGCAGACATCACATTCATTGTCACAGTTGTTGGGCATTGAGTTATCAGTTCTTTGAAGAAATAAATTTTGAGAAGGTGTGGGAGGAACCTGTTTCATAAAATTGTGCAACGAAGCTCACGACTAACCTCTGACTAGCAGGAGTTTTAAGTGTGCTACGAGAAATCTGTAACCAACAGTGAAATGACCAGCTAGTGAAAGAAACGTGAGCTTGCCAGACAAGGATTTCGGTGTGGATTTTTGTCTTTATTCGATGATCTTAAACAAATGACTGTGAAACATTGAGGAAAGAACCCGCCATCCTTACACCCACATCTGGGTGTCGCTGCTTACATTCCTTTGTTGAGCCTATATCCTCATAAGCTTTTTAGCAAGAATATGTGGCGCACTTCCGTTTCACGGTCAAGACAGGATCAGAGGCCATGGATCCTGACAACAGATCGGTCTGTTTCATTCCGTCTTTTTCCGTGGTTACATCTACTGCCGCGTCTCGATTTATAAGGGAAACCGAGACAACCGACAAGAATGCGTTTTGTAGTTGGTCTAGGAATACAGAAAACATCGCTGTCATTTTCGGTGAAGAAAGTCAATTTTGTACAGTCTATGTCAACATAAATAAAATGTAAATTTGTTTAATGGAAAAACAAAACAGCGAAATTAAAACGGGGGGGGGGGGGGAGGAGGGGGAGGCGGGTGGAGAGGATAAGAGAGAGGGCGGCTACCAAGCCCCTGGAGCCAAAAGAGAAGCTGCCTAAACTCCCTTCTTTGACAGAAAGGATGACTCCTTTATTCCCACACAACTGTGGACGACGAAAGGGGCCACATGCTAACCCGACGAGCTCAGGGGAAGGCCTGCCTGGCGGTCTTGCAAACCGAGAGGCCTAAAGCCACCGCAGGGATGGTCTGAAGGGAGACTGTTACTGAGAGCAGTAGTGGTGGGTAGTCCCGTCCTACCTAGGCCGGAGTCTTCCCAGACCAGGTCAGTGTTTACCTTAGCATCTAAGACACAACATACCTATGCCATAAAATGTCAGAGGAACTTGGAACATCTCGCCGTCCCCGCCCCGCGCCCTCCCCCCCCCCCCCCCCACACACAGACACAAGCAAATGCGCCTGGGGGCTCTGCAGGACAGAGACCATAAATTCCTTCATTGTTATTGTTATCACGTGTATTGTTGCCTGTTAACTATCTATCCTGCACCCACCTCAGGAAAAGAAGTAGGTGAGGCCCTGGCCGGTTTGGCTCAGTGGGTAGAGCCGAGGTCAGCCTGCGGCGGACCTTAAGGTCCCGGGTTCGATTTTGGGTCCCGGGCGCATGCCCGCCCGGGTCACAGGCTCGAGCCCCACTAGGGGGCGTGCAGGAGGCGGCCGATCCAAGATTCTCTCTCATGGATGAGGTTTCTCTCTCCCTCCCTCTCCCTTCCTCTCTGTAAAACATCAATAAAATAAATAAAAAGAAGTGTGCGTCTATCATTTCAGTTTGTATTCAATCCCAGAGGCCGCCCCCCCCCCCCCCGCGCCCCACTTTGGTACCTCCATCGCTCGCTCCCTCCCTCCTTCATCTATCACCAGTGGATTTCCTGTAACCCACTTATGTCTCCTCCTTGAATTGGATTGTCACGTATTAAACAAAGTGACGCCCCGGCCGGTTTGGGTCAGTGGGTAGAGCATCGGCCCGGGGACCGAAGGGGTCCTGGGTTCGATTACAGTCAAGGGCGCAGGCCCGGTTGTGGGCTCGATCCCCAGGAGCGGGTGTGCAGGAAGCAGCGGACGGGTGATCCTCTGTCATCCTGGACGTCTCTATCGCTCTCTCCCTCTCCCTTCCTCTCAGAAATCAATAAAAATGTATTAAATAATAATTTAGAAAAAAGAATGAATAAAACAAAGTGAAAAACAGCCATTCTCCGGAGCATTGTCCAAACCCCTTGCGGTTCTGCTTCCCGGCAAGTGTGGACAGTTTGACTCAAGCCAGTGATGCCAACTTACTTGGTTGTTGGTTTTTGTGGGGGTGGGTTTTTTTTGTTGTTGTTTTTTTTTAGGAGGGTCACGTGTATGTAGACTTCAGTGAGCCAGAGACTGAACCAAAAGGGGAGAATGATGATTTTTATTTTTTTTAAATGTATTTTATTTATTTATTTTTTTACAGAGAGGAAGGGAGAGGGATAGAGAGTTAGAAACATCGATGAGAGAGAAACATTGATCAGCTGCCTCCTGCACACTTCCTACCGGGGATGTGCCCACAACCAAGGTACGTGCCCTTGACCGGAATCCAACCTGAGACCTTTTAGTCAGCAGGCAGATGCTCTATCCACTGAGCCAAACCAGTTAGGGCTCCATAAGCTAGAATATGCGGAACACTTCCGTTTCACGGTCAAGACAGGATCAGAGGCCATGGATCCCGACAACAGATCGGTCTGTTTCATTCTGTCTTTTTCCGTGGATACATCTACTGCCGCGTCTCAATTTATAAGCGAAACCTAGACAACCTACAAGAATGCGTTTTGTAGTTTACCTAGGAAGAATACAGAAAACATAGCTGTTATTTTCGGTGAAGAAAGTTAATTTTGTACAGTTTATTTCAACATAAATGAAATGTGAATTTGTTTAAAAGAGAAACAAAGCAGCGAAATTAAAACGGGGGTGTGGGGGGGGGGGTGTGTGGAGAGGATAAGAGGGAGGGGTTGACCTATGCCATTTCGAAATGGCGGCGGCCAAGTCCCTGGAGCCAAAATGGAGGCAGCCTAAGCTCCCTTCTTTGACAGAAAGGATGACTCCTTTATTCCCACACAACTGTGGACGACGAAAGGGGCCACATGCTAACCCGACGAGCTCAGGGGAAAGCCTGCCTGGCGGTCTTGCAACCTGAAAGGCCTAAATCGACCGCAGGGATGGTCTGAAGGGAGGCTGTCACTAAGAGCACTTGTGGTGGGTAGTCGCGTCCTAGGCCTGAGTCTTCCCTGACCAGGTCAGCGTTTACCTTAACTGAACCTATGGTCCTTTTGCATGTAAGACAACACACCTCTGAAATGTCAGAGGAGCTTGTAACATTAGCCCCCCTACTCTCTCCCCCTCCCCCCACCTCCGCGCCCCCCCCCCCCCCACACACACACACACAAGCAAATGCCCCTGGGTGCCCTGCAGGAAAGAGACCATAAATTCCTTCATTGTTATTGTTATCACGTGTATTGTTGCCTGTTAACTATCTATCCTGCACCCACCTCAGGAAAAGAAGTAGGTGTAGCCCTGGCCGGTTTGGCTCAGTGGGTAGAGCCGAGGTCAGCCTGTGGCAGACCTTAAGGTCCTGGGTTCGATTCGGGGCCAGGGAGCATGCCCACCCTGGTCACGGGCTCGAGCCCGACTATGGGGCATGCAGGAAGCCGCCGATCCCCGATTCTCCCTCATCAATGATGTTTCTCTCTCCCTCCCTCTCTGCAATCAATAAAAATGTATTTTTTAAAAAAGAAGTATGCATCTATCATTTTGCTTTATATCCAATCCCAGAGGTGTACCCCCACTCCCCACCCCACCCCCCCTTTCCTCCCTCCCTCCCTCCCTCCCTCCCTCCCTCCCTCCCTCCCTCATCTATCACCAGTGGATTTCCTGTAACCCACGTATGTCTCCTCCTTGGATTGGATTGTCACGTATAAAACAAAGTAACGCCCCAGCCGGTTTTGGTCAGTGGGTAGAGCATCGGCCTGGAGACCGAAGGGTCCCGGGTTCAATTTCAGTCAAGGGCACAGGCCCGGTTGTGGGCTCGATCCCCAGTAGCGGGTGTTTCTATCGCTCTCTCCCTCTCCCTTCCTCTCAGAAATCAATAAAAATGTATTAAATAATAATTTAGAGAAAGAATGAATAAAACACAGTGAAAAACAGCCATTCTCCGGAGCATTGTCCAAACCCCTTGCGGTTCTGCTTCCCGGCAAGTGTGGACAGTTTGGCTCAAGGAAACTCATGAAAGTTCTCTACGGGTTTGCATGTTTTTCCGTGAACACGACGTATACACCTGCTGGTTTCTGAGGGCGAGGCAACAGAGTCTGTCCATGAGGTCCGCTGTGAAAGGGTAGAG
The DNA here is from genome assembly GCF_028538775.1 of Myotis yumanensis. NCBI lineage: Eukaryota > Metazoa > Chordata > Mammalia > Chiroptera > Vespertilionidae > Myotis > Myotis yumanensis. Next base: position 98,942 of record NW_027223830.1, read on the forward strand.
GCGTCTGTTTCTGCTGTCAGAAGCCAGGTCACCCTTAGGAAGAGTGTAGAAAACAACAACAACAAAAGACAGAAATTGGATTTACCAAGAGAAAACACACAGAAGCGAACCGAGGGATGCTCCGAGGACTGTGAGAGGGAATCTCCCCTTCTCCTCACTCATACCGCTTTTGGAAAAACGGCAATGATCCTAAGAGGTGAAGGTCCTGAAGCTCTCGGAGACGCCGACCGACCGGCCGGGGCTACTTTCCCCGTTCTTAACCCTACCCAACCAAGTCTCCCTCTCCCTGGGAGTCAAGCTTGTGTGCCCACAGCGGTAGGTAGGGGTACCCCACCGACCGACCGACCGACCGACCGACCGACAGACGGCTGTTTTAAAATCAGAACCTGTCCCCTTTCAATGAGGGCATGGGACAGGGGCAACCTATATTTTCCTGCTCAAATCGTCCCCAATTCACCTGATAGGGACTCAGAGGTTTGTCTCTGTCTGTCTGCATGTCTGTCTTTAAGCCAGTGACGCCCACATATGTTGGTTGTTGGTTTTTGTGGGGTTTTATTAGAAGGGTCGTGTGTTTGTAGACTTCAATGAGCCAGAGACTGAACCAACAGGGGAGAATGTGATGGTTTTTATTTTTTTAAATATACTTTATTTATTTATTTATTTATTTATTTTTACAGAGAGGAAGGGAGAGGGATAGAGAGTTGGAAACATCGATGAGAGAGAAACATCCATCAGCTGCCTCCTGCACACTCCCTACTGGGGATGTGCCCGCAACCAAGGTACATGCCCTTGACCGGAATTGAACCCGGGACCCTTGAGTCCGCAGGCTGACGCTCTATCGCAGTGATGGCGAACCTATGACACAACTCATTTTTTTTTTTTTTTTGGTTGATTTATTCTTTGTTAAATGGCATTTAAATATATAAAATGAATATCAGAAATATAAGTCTTTGTTTTACCATGGTTGCAAATATCAAAAAATTTCTATATGTGACAGGGCACCAGAGTTAAGTTAGGATTTTTCAAAATGCTGGCACGCCGATCTCAAAAGGTTCGCCATCGCTGCTCTATCCACTGAGCCAAACCGGTTAGGGCAAGAATGATGATTTTTAAAAAGGGAACATCCCGAGAGGAATCTCACCTGGAGATGGACTAAACGTATGTCTGTTTGCCAACAGTCCTTTCTCCATGATGAACTTCCACGACAGAGCCCGAGCGACCCGATTCATGGGGGACCCTCCCCGCTCAGAATGGCCCCAAGCAGCCCCAGAGGCTGGCAGAGACGCCTCTCACTCTCGCCTCTCACTCTCGGCTCGGCTCGGCTCGGCTCGGCTCGCTACCCATGTGTCCCCGTAGATGGGGAACCGGGCCGCGTTCCCTTGAGAGTCCCCTGACCTGAGGGCTGAGAGGAAGGGAGCGCTGGGGTGGGGGATGGGGAGTAGGGGGTGGGGTATGGAGCAAGCGGGAGGGGAGGAGGGAGGTCAGGGCGATTCATTCCAATGGATCTCACTCCAGGGCTTGCTTCATTCAAATGCAGAAAGCTCTCCGGTGACGTCAGGGCCTCGGACCTCCCTCGCCTCGGGCTTCTCCGAGTTCCCCCACCCTCAGGCCGGCAGCTCACCAACTTCAGGGAGGGAGGGAGGGAGGGAGGGAGGGAGGGAGGCTGTTGGAGAAAACCGGCCCGGCCTGTCCGGGTGGGAAAGAGTGCCCTCTATCGGCCAACCCAGGAACCAGCCCTCACCCGTTTAGGAATCCCGCGAGGGGGGGTGGGGAGCGAGAGGGAGGGGTTTGAGGGGCGTGAGTCCAGGGTCCAAGGCGAAGGTCAACAGTAGATCTCGGCGTCTTAGATCCCCTAGGAGGAGAGACATAGGTGGGAGTGGAGCGATGAGGGTCGCGGGAGGCCTGGTGAGGGATGATTTGACTCAATAACCCCGGGTCACCAGACCCGCCAGCACACTCTGCTCCAGTTGCCGGTTTTGATCATCCATCCCTCCACCCCCACCCCCCACCGCACACACCGCTCCAAGTGTGCCACTCACGACAGACACCCTTTTATCATTCATCTTTAACTTCCCCGTGGATGGATGGATGGATGGATGGATGTGTGAACATCAAAAAAGATTCAAATCTGTGGAGAATGTCTGTGAGTTCACTTGAGGCAATTGCCAGGAAGCAGATTCTCAACATAATGGGATAACACTCTGTAGAATGGAGGGTGTGTGTGTTTTAACCTTGTTGTATACATGTCAAGCAAAAGAGGAGATGTAAGTGGGTTACATGAACTCCGTTGGTGATAGATGAGGGAGGCCAGAGAAGGCAAAGCGGGGGTGGGGGTGGGGGGGCAGGAAACCTCTGGGATTGGATAAAAATTAAAATAAAATGACAGACACATACTTCTCTTACTTAGGTTGGCGTAGGATAGGTAACAGTCAGCAACGTACTCAATAAAAATAAGGGGATTTAAAAAGGAAAATTACACCCTAGCCGGTTTGGCTCAGGGGAGATAGAGCGTCGGCCTGCAGACTAAAGGGTCCCAGGTTCGATTCAGGTCAAGGGCACATGCACGGGTTGCGGGATGGATCCCCGGCGCCGCCGCCCGCTCCCCCCCCACCCCCCACCCCACCTCCCAGGAGGGGGTGTGCAGGAAGCAGTGGATCCATGATTATCTTTCATCATTGATGTCTCTCTCTCTCTCTCTCTCTCTCTCTCTCTCTCTTTCCCCCCATCTTTGAACTCAATAAAAACACTATAAAAAAGAAAGATTGACCTTTGTCAGGGAAGGTAGCAGCCTAGGACATGACTACTCACCATCACTGTTTGTTTGTTAAACTTTTAATTTCTGTCCATGGATGGATGGATGGATGGATGGATGGATGGATGGATGGATGAGTGGGTGGATGGATGTGTCCTCCCTCCCTCCCTCCCTCCCTCCCTCCCTCCGCCCACCCGTCCGCTCACCCGCTTTCCACGGGAAATCCTCAGTCTCATGTCACACACTCACTGGTGATTACACTCGCTGCCTCCTTCCTCCCTGTGAAAAAGAGGAAGTTAAATGGACGAACCTGAAAGAGCCCCACAGGTGGCAACCGTGAAGCAAGTGCACACACATGTGTGCGTGTGTGGCATTTGTCAACAATGTAAGAAATCCTCCAACCTGTGCAGAATTTCTGTGAGTGTCTTTCAGCCAAACTGTCCAGAAATGTCGCTCGTACGCCGGGAAGCACAATCTCAACGGCGGGAGATGATGTTCCAAAGAATGGCAATGTCGGCCCCCTTATTTTATACACTCCAATCCCAGGAGGAGACCGTACGTGGGTTACATGAAATCCACTGGTGACATTTTAGGGAGGCGGGAGAAAGCAAAGCGGGCAATCCCCCCCCCCCCCGCCACCCCCCCCCCACACACACACACACAGGAGTCCTCTCATGGGGCGAACCAACCGTGACTCTAAAGTCGTGATCCTGACCCCGGGAGTTGTATTAAAAATCAAGCTAAAGGAGTGTGAATGTAAACTGTAGGCTTATCAAAGGTTCAAAGGAGGTCTGTGTTTACCACCATTGAAAGAAAACAAACCAAGAAAGAGATCAAGGGTGGGTCAAAACATCCTCTCTGGGACTGGGAGGGAGAGAGTTCCTGCATCTGTCCAAGAGGGTCATCTGCAGTGTTGAAAAGCCAGGGTTCAGCAACAGGGGATATTTTCTTCCTCTCAGGGATCATGAAAAGCATCCATGACAGTAAGGGGGTGAGTATGGGGTGGGTGCTGTCATTGAAAAGGCTAGGTGAGCAGGGAGAGCTATGCCATTTACAGGCATACCCTATCCACTTTTCCTTTCACAGAATTTACACAATGACTTAATGTTTAGTTTTGAATGGCATTACTTCTTGAGTCTCCTCCTCATTGTTTCCAAGTCTTTGGTTGATACTCAGGTGTAGGACGAATGTATGTATGTATGTATGTATGTATGTATGTATACTGTGTGTGAGCCCCAGGATGGACAGAATCTGGGGGGGGGGGGGCGGTGAGTGGAATAGACTGGAATGGAGTGGAGGAGCGGGGGAGCAAGAGGAAGGGAGAGAATTGGAGGGAGGCAGGAGGGAAACTGGAGAAGAGAGGATGCCAAAGGACCTCGTTAGTTAATGACACCGGGCATGGCTCTTATTCTGAGTTTTTTGTTTGTTTTCCTCGAATGCCACCTATGCAGAAAACAACCTGTGTGAAGTTCAACTAAGGTCACCCACACAAGAATAAGGACTACCCATTGACTGCAAGGCTCTGTAGTAGGTCGCCCGCTGTTTGCACTTGGCAGAGACTCAAATCTGAGGCAAGGGGAAGAGCGAGTAAGCTGGAGTAGAAGAGGGAGAGGTGTGTCCCCTACCCCTAGGAACCAAGTTTAGGGGGTTGAAGGGCCAAAAAAATAGAATAAAATAAAAAGAAAAAAGAAAGGAAGGAAGGAGGGGGAGAGAGGAGAGAGAGAGAGAGAGAGAGAGAGAGCGAGAGAGAGAAGAAAAGAAAGAAAGAAAGAAAGAAAGAAAGAAAGAAAGAAAGAAAGAAAGAAAGAAAGAAAGAAAGAAAGAAAGAAAGAAAGAAAGAAAGAAAGAAAGAAAGAAAGAAAGAAAGAAAGAAAGAAAGAAAGAAAGAAAGAAAGAAAGAAAGAAAGAAAGAAAGAAAGAGAAAGAGGAAGGTCCTCGGTTCAGTCCTGACTATGACTTTCTGGGGCATGGCAGGGCACGGCACGGCACACCCGGTCGGTCGCCGCGAGTGGTGTGGTTTGTGGTTTCCAGCCAGAAACCCCACTGTGGTCCACTTCAGTCCACCTCATACCTTTCCTGGCTGGGGAGAGTTCCTTTGGATCACAAGGACAAACCCAAAGGAGGACAAAGTTCAGAATGCCTAATTCACCCCTGCCCATTTCTACACGACAAAGCCGTCCATAGTGTCCAAGTGACCTGCATTTTTCATGTCTGCGAAAGAAGTTTCCATTTGAGGTACAGGTACTGCTTTGTGTTATTTAGAATGGATGTGCCTCCATCCAAAGTGCTAGTATGGCGATCCACTGCCTTCCATTCATGCCCCCCTGTCTGCCGACTGCGCAGGCGCTGTCCCTGATTTGGCTCCGCCCTGTGACGACAACGGACCAGCCCGGCCCTCTGGCCGACCTCGCTTTGAGGCTTATAAAAGCGGTCACCAGGAAGGTGGCGCATGACAAGGACAGGTTGCATCGTCATCATGTCATCACCAGGGTGGTGAGAACGCAGGGTCCGGTACTGGGGGGGGGGGGGGGGGGGGAGGCGGGGAGGGCGCGTTTGAAAGCTTCATATTCTCATTCTCTCTCTCTCTCTCTCTCTCTCTCTCTCTCTCTCTCTCTCTCTCGTTTCCACCTAGCAGTCAAGAAGGACAGACACTCCCACGATGCGGATGAAGGACTGTCAGACTTTGAAATTTCCTCCGCGAGCGAATATAGGGCGATTTAGGAATTTCCTTTCAGTGAACACGCCCCGCACTGTGCCGCCGCCGCCTGGAAACATCCCTAAAGGGTTGAAGCGTTGATACGAATAGAAACAGGACGGGTAAGCATTGCAACGTGTTTTCTGGGGTTTTGTTTGAGAGACCCATACATGTATAACGCTGTGATAAGCCGGGCTGTACATATAAATAAATAAATAAATAAATAAATGAATGAATGAATAAATAAATAAATAAATAAATAGTAGTAAAGGTGGATTCATGATAAGAATGTGTCATTGTATGCGGGCTGTACGTGAAAGAAAGAAAGAAAGAAAGAAAGAAAGAAAGAAAGAAAGAAAGAAAGAAAGAAAGAAAGAAAAGTCCTAACCGGTTTGGCTCAGTGGATAGAGTGTCAGCCTGTGGACTGAAAGGTCCCAGGTTCGATTCCGGTCAAGGGCGTGGTTGCGGGCACATCCCCAGTGGGAGGTGTGCAGGAGGCAGCTGATCAATGCTTCTCTCTCATTGATGTTTTTAACTCTCTCTCTCTCTCTCTCTCTCTCTCTCTCTCCCTCCCTCCCTCCCTCCCTCCCTTCCACTCTGTAAAAAATCAAT
>NW_027223830.1:115000-147500 GCF_028538775.1 Myotis yumanensis
CCCGACGGCGGGCGCGTGCGGCGCGGGACGCAGCACCCGGGCAGGAGCGTCGAGAGCCGGGACGCGCGCACGCACGGACGAGGGGCGTCCCCGGGCCGGAGCCCGGGGGCCCCTCCCGGGGGCGGCGCGCGGACGGCGATCACGACGGCTGGCCGGGGCCGGGTCGGCGCTCGGGCACGCCCTCCCGAACGGGGCCGCGCGGCGAGAGACAGGACCCCTCGCGCGCCCACACGCAACGACGCCGCCACGGCGGGCGGCGGCGGGCACGGAGCGGGGCGGCGGCCGCCCCGGGAGGTGACACGCGACCGCGGGTGCGGCCCCCCGTGACGGCGTCGGCTGGGCGGACGGGACGGACAGACGGGCGCGGAGGAGACGAGGCGACCGCCCCCGGGCAGCAGCGAGGCGCGGGGGCGGGGGGGGGTTGAAGGCGAGGCGGCGACGGCACGGGTGGGCGGAGCGGGACTCCGGGGCCACCCGGCGAGGTGAGTTGAGGACACGGTTCGCCGGGCGAGAAAGAACGAGAGAGAAAGGACGAGGCCGGGAAACGAGTCGGTTCGCCGCACCACCGGGACAAACGCGGGGTCTCACCGACGGGGGGCCCCCTCCAAGGCCCAATTGTCGGTCCCGCGGAGGCCCGGGGGAAACGCCGACTGGCTTCCGCCAGAAACAACCTTCGACCAACCTCGCTGGGGGCTCCGGGCCCCGCCGCCCACCGGCCGCAGCCACCACCGCCTTTGACCCTCGGGGGCCGAGAGGACCTAGAGTCCCTCTCTTTCAACCGGGCGCGCACGGCGGAGGGCAGGCACCGAGGCAAGGGCACCGGACCCGGAACACGGGCCACCGGGTAAACAAACGCGGGGATCCCACCGCCACAGACACACAGGGCGGCCCCGCGTCGCCCGGGACGCCGTGCCGATCCTCCCAAGCGCACAAAACCTCAAAAGCCTCCTCCCGCCGCGCGGCCAAGGCCACACACGCGACCCCTCAGCAACCACAGGGGAGCCGCCGCGGCTCCTTCTCCAGCCGCCCATCCGTTCATCTGCCCAGTCCGAGCCGGACGGGGACTCGCATCCCGGGCGGAGCGCCCCCCGAGGACAAGCCGGGCCCCGACCGTGCCCGCGCAGCACACCCGTCGGCTGCGAACCCGTGTGGCGGGTGCGTGCGGAGAGCCGCTCGAGGCGCGGGAGCGGGAACGCCGGGGGGACGGGGAAGGCCTCCGCGGCCCCCCCCCAAAACCCCTTCGGCACACAACGGGAGAGAATCCCCCCGCGCGCCCGAATGCGCACGCGGTAACGCGCGCGTGCACGCTCACGTAACGCGGCGTTTTCCCCGCGACGGACGCCGGCCCCCGGCCCGGCGGGACCCTCCCCCGACTCGGAGGGGGGAGGCGCGGGCCACAGTAAGGCACAAGCTGCGTCGCCGCTCGGCCCCTCAAAGCCGGTGCGAGAGGGGCCCGAGCGCTCAAACACAGAGGCGGCTATCCGAACGCGCTTCCAGAGGAGGGGCGGCGGCTGGGGGGTCCGGTACCCCAAGGCACCCTCTCGGATCGCTAGAGAAGGCTTTTCTCACCGAGGGCGCGTCGTCCCCCAACCCCAGCAGAAACACCCCATCGGGCCCGCGGAGCCACGTGGAGACACTTCCGAGGGAACACGGGGGGGCCCGGGGGAGGACCCGACCGGGACAGGGTCAAGCACAGGGTGGACACAACAGGCGCTCGCGATAGGGGCCGTTCGAGAGAGAGAGATTGCGCGGGAGGAGCGAGCCCGTGCCGCCTCTGGGCTTCGTCCTCTTGCCTCACCGGGGGCCTCGTCCACAGTTAACTAAAAGAGAGCCCGCGGTGTTGCGTCGGGAACACCGGCACGACGCAAGACGGAAAAAAGAAAAAAAAAAACACTACAATAACGGAAGAACAGGCGGCAGCAAAAACAAATCAACTCTCACGGTCAGCCAGCGGCCGGCACCCGCTGACTCGGCCCCGTCGCGGTCGCCCGCGCGGCACACGTTGCGAGGGCCCGGCCCCCCCTCCCGCGAGGGGGGACGGGCGTGCCTTCCCCTTATCCGGCCAGACTCCCCCGGGGCTCCCCTCCAGCGCACCGCCGACAGCGGCGGCCCGGCGGGGGGCTCGCGGGGAGCGGGAAACGACACCACCAGCTCGGCCTCAGGCACCTGCAGGACAGCCCGGAGCGCTCCAGGGGCACCCGCCGAGGGCCAAGGCGAAACAGCGACCGCACGCCCAACGGGGGAGGCGCGTGCGGCGCGACGACGGGACGCCCCCTCCCCGCCGCGAGGAGGGGCGCCCGCGACAACGCAAGCCGGGAAAGGCGAGCGGAGGGTGTCCGCTGCGTCAGAGAGACCACGGGCGTGACACCGAGGTCGGGCCGGGTTCCGCACCCCTTCCCTTCCACGCACCGCCGTCGGACGGGGAGGAGAGGAGAGGGGCCCGCGGGCAGAGCGAGAAGAGCAGTCCCATTCGCCAAGGAATGTCCGTCCCTCGGCTGGCGCGGCTTAGGCCCGGCCCGGGAGAGCGCGACGTCACCACATCGATCGGACGGCAACAAAAAACGGGGCGAGAAGAAGGGAAACGTGGCGGGGACAACCGTCCGGAGCACGAGCCTGCGCTTCAGCCTCGCCACGTAAAGCCCTTCGCTCTCTTCTCACGCGGAGGAGGAAGACCACGGTCCGCGGGGACGGGGCCCGAGACGTACAGCAGCCGGCGCGCGCAGGCCCGAGGCGTACGGCTTTCGCTCGTGCGGCCGGGGACGTGGGGGGAGTCAGGCTCCGGGTCGCGGCCGAGAACCTCCCGGGGACACCCCCCGTCGTCCAATCACCCGAGGACAGCGTGTCCACAGTCATCTCGTGGTACAAAATGCCAACTTTAGGCAAAACACGGACGGTGCCCGGTGACGGGGGCCTCTGTCTACAGGTCACGCCTGACTCCCGGAAGCGAGTCGCGGCCACAGGAGACCCCACGGGACCCCATCGCCACCAAAGAAGGGCGGGGGGGGGGGGGGGGGGGGTTGGACGGGACTATCTGGTCGACCCCCCAAAGCCAGTAAAGAGAGCGTGCCACGGACAGGCGGCAGCAAGAGGGAGAGGGCCGGGCCGTCCACGGCCTCCCTCACCACTTGGCACGCCTGGGCAACGGCCCGGTCAAACGTGCTTCCGAGTCGGGACTTTGAAAAAATTCCGCCCGGCGCCTAGAACCACCGTGTCGTTGGAAGGCCCGGCCGCGGCGTCGGCGCAAGCCCGCTCGCGGAAAAACGAAGAAACGTTATCTGACGACCGGGACCACGAGTGCGCTCGTACCGACCCGCCTCGCCCTCCGCCGTCCTCCACGCACCGCCCGTGCCGGCCCCCACCTACGGAGCTCCGCGACTCGGATAACGGCCCCAAAGTCGAGCCCGGTGACCGCGGCACACTCGGGCACACGCCCGCCCGCGCAGCCCGGGCGACCACTGAACGCGCGCACGCTCCCGCCTCAGAATCGGGACTTTGAAAAATTTCGCGGAAGGCGCCTCTGGGACGGACGGACGGACGGACCCGCAGGAGCGGACGCGGACACACGGCACCAGTCGCCCGGCACGTCGCGCAGGCACGCGCCCGCGCCGAAATCAATAGAAGCGGGAGGTGGGGGGGGGGGGGGGCGCCTCGGGCAGGACGGCGTCCCGGCACAAGCCACCCTCTCCCCGGCTACGCCCGCGGCGGCGGCCCCGGTCGGTCCCCGCGGAGGGGCGACAGCGAGTGCCGGGCCACACGTCGCGGCGGCGCCGGCGGCGGCGGGCACTCACTCCTTCAATGGCCCCGCCGCAGGTCCAATCTCCGGAGAACCGGACAGGCACCGACGGAGCGGCGCGAGCCAACCTCTGCGGCTACGCCCGCGGCGGCGGCCCCGGTCGGTCCCCGCGGAGGGGTAACAGAGTGCTGGTCGACCCGCCCTAGCGGCCCACCTCCCCAGAGGCGGCAGCCACTCACTCCTTCAGCATTGCTGCAGGTCCAATCTCCGGAGAACGGGCCGCGTACCGACGGACCGGCGCCGCCGGCAAGATCCCGACAGCGCCGCCGGCACCCTGGAAGTTGGCCTCGGGCACTGCAGCCGCTTCCCCTCCCTAGATGCTCCGCAAGGAAGAAACGATATAAAAGCGGCCGCCAGGTGGCTCCCGACAAGCGGCGCGAACCTCAGCGGGACGGATCCGGATCTCGGGCCGGCAAGGGCGTCCCGCCGCCCGCCCGGAGGGCCGATCGCGTCCCGGGCCCCCACCCCCAACCCCCTCCGGGACGGCACGGCGCCACCGAACGCGGGGGCGGGGGGGGGGGGGGGGGGGGGGAGGGCCTAGGATAATCTTTTTCTCGGAGGATGGCCGGAACAAACACGGGGGCGGGCCGAGCGGGCCATTCGAAAGTGAAAGACTTCCTCGGAGTCGCACACCACCACTACCCACCCACCCCCCCCCCCCCCCCACACACACACACACACACACACACACACCCCGCAGGCCCAAGACGTCCCGGCGCCTGCCTCCCTCTCTCCCTCTCTCCCTCTCTCCCTTCCCGGGAGACATTAAAAAAAAAATTTTATTAAATATTTTATTGATGTTTTACAGAGAGGAAGGGAGAGGGATAGAAACATCCACGAGAGAAACATCGAGCAGCTAGCTGCCTCCTGCACACCTCCTACTGGGGATGTGCCCGAAACCAAGGTACATGCCCTTGACCGGAATCGAACCTGGGACACACACACACACACACACACACACACCCCCCGCTGCCCCCCACCCCCACCCCCGCCCCACCCCCGTCGAGTCCGCAGGCCAACGCTCCATCCACTGAGCCAAACCAGTTAGGGCACAAAAACACTTTGGCCGCCAAGGAGCTGAAACCTACATGAGGCAGTACTCACGGATCGTCTCGTCTTTTCTCTCTCTCTCTCTCTCTCTCTCTCTCTCAATTATTGGGGAGACACCGGTTCATTAAACCATACGGGCTTTAAAGTAAAATAAAAAATGAATAAATCAGATATGAATAAATAGGAATCTTTGTATGGAACTAAACAAAAAACAACAACAAAAACATTCAGGTTATTCAAGTGGACAACTCAAGAAAATATCATCTGAATACATACATACATACATACCACATCCAGGGTGCAAGCGGGAAGCATCATCGAAATGCTAGGGCAAAAAAATCTATTTTTTTAAAAGGCTCCCAAAGAATGAATAAACAACTGGAACAACAACTCTCTCTCTCTCTCTCTCTCTCTCTCTCTCTCTCTCTCTCTTCTATCTCTCCCTCCTTCCCTTCCTCCCACTCCCTTCCAACCCTCTTTAAAAAACCAAACAAACAAACTAGCCCTAGCCGGTTTGGCTTGGTGGATAGTACGTCAGCCTGCGGAATGAAGGGTCCCAGGTTTGATTCCGGTCAAGGGCACATGCCTGGGTTGTGGGCTCGATCCCCAGTACGGGGTGATGGGGTGTGCAAGAGGCAGCCGATCGATCCATGATTCTCTCTCATCACTGATGTCTCTCTCTCTCTCTCTCTCTCCCACTCCCTCCCTGCCTCCCTCCCTCCCTCTCCCTTCCTCTCTGAAATCAATGAAAATATATTTTTTAAAAGATCAGGAATCAGTGTAGAACGGTGTGTGAAAACACTTGGCATTCACTTCTAAATGGCAGGAAACAGAGTGATAGTGTTGTAAAAAACTTGCTATATAAAGCAGCACACTGTAGAACAGTATTTGACACCACTTGGAATTCACATCTAAATGGCTGGAAACTATCTAAAATTGTTCGCAATCACTTCAAAATCACTGATCTAGATCAGGAAGCAGTGTAGGACAGTGTCGGGCAACACTTGGGAATCACTTCTAAAGTGCAGGACACTGTACAACAGTTTTGGAAACCACTTGAAAATTCACTTACAAATGGCAGGAAACGGTGCAAAAGTGTTTGAAAACACTTGGAAGTCACTGGTAGCGTTCTAAGATGCCAGAGAGGAAAATGTCACCGAGGCCAAAATCTTACCTCCACCTTCTTAGGGTTTGTGGAGGAGGCGGCCCTGAAAAATTCACCTGACACACGGGGGGGGGGGGGTGGGGGGGGGGGGCAGGGAGACATGAGGGCAACGTTTTCTTTCCCTCAAGTGTCTGATGTGACAAGGGGAGCGCTCCTAAGGAGACCGTGGAAGAGCCGCATCCACGCTTTTTCAGACTGGGTTGAAAAGAGAGGGGCGATTGTGGGCAAGCCACTTAGTAGGCGGGGAGGCGAAAGGAGAGATGAGGGAGGCCCGTTCCTACAGATTCCTCTGCCTCTCAGCTGGCTTCCTGTCTAAAGTGCAAAAAACGAGTCCCCGTGTGCGCTCGTCGTCATCTCTCCCCCCACCCCCGCCCCCTCCATCTTTATGTCCAGTTGGAGTCTTTTTTGCCATCTGGCCACTTTGGAATATTGTCTCTGGCTCGCCTGAGCGGCTGCGGTGGCGGCATAGTCACTTCAGGAAGGAAAGGAGAAGATCGGCTTGGTTCCAGGCACCGAATTGTGGCAGAGGCAGGAGGGCGGGGGGGTCGGGGGGACGGGGGGGGGGACGGACAGGAGTCATTCGCTGAGCGGGCCCCCAACGTATTTCTAAGACAGTGAGCGACTCTGGTAAGGGCATGCGGTAGGAGGAGAGCAGCTGGAGTTCTGTTTGTTGGCTGGGGGCTTGCAGGGGATGGGGAGGGCCTGGGGTCCGTTTGCTCCTTTGTTGATGTCTCTTTCTTTCTTTCTTTCTTTCTTTCTTTTTCTTTCTTTCTCTTTCTCTTTTTTAAAACAAAGGTGAAGAACTCTTCGGGTGGAGGTATTTCTGCAAAAAAGTCTGGCAGGACAGGACATGGGGGTATGCGGGCCAGGCCAGGCCATTGACCAGAAAACGCAAAGGATCTGTAGTGGGTCTGACTAGCACCCTTCCTTTAAGAAACAGGAAGACAGGGGAGTTTCTCTCGGGGTCCCTCCCTCTCCCCTCCTCCCCCACCCCCGCCACACACACACACAAACACACACACACACACACACTCACACTCACACGCACACTCACACACAGTGGCACCCGAGTAGCAAGAGGTTTCCAGAATGAACTGAATTCCAGGGCCTAGCCAGGCAGCCACGCCGCACCAAGGGAAAGGCCATATAAAAACGGCCGCCAGGTGGCGCGCGAACACCAGCGAGAACGTCAGTGGGGCGGCTCCGGGGCCGTGGGCCCGGGCCCGGCCCGGCCCGGGCGGGAGCCCCGCCGCCCGCTGTGTGTGTGTTTGGGGGGAGGAGGGGGGGCAGGGGGCAAGGGTGGCCGATCCCCTCCCCGCGCCCACCTCTCCAGTGGGACCGTGTCGGCCCGGGCCCCTGGCGGGCGGCGGGGCGGCGGGGCGGGGCGGGGGCTCCACCACCTGAGGTTTGCCCAGGAAGGCCCCGTGCGTGCGCGCGCGCGGGCGCACCCACGCACACACACCGCCTGGCACCGGAAGGGGGACTGGAAAAGTTTTTTGGGGGGTGGGGCCTGACAGAGGACCGAGAGGACGTACCCAGAACACTTTTTGCGGGCCCGGGACCTTCAAAACCTCAAGGGGAGCGGGGGGGCGGGGGGGGGGGGGGGGGCGGGCGTGTGTGTGTCACGACAATGAAGACCTAAAGGCGGCGAGTATTCACGGGGCGACAACGGAGGAATCATTTTCTCTGCTTCCTTTCAGTTATTATGTTTTTTCCGGAATTGAATTTATTGGGGGACACATCGGTGAATAAAATGAAATGAAATGCAATAGGATAAAATGAAAGGTGCATTGTGGATGAAAAGGGGCCACATATTGCCCTGCCCAGCTTGACTCAGTGGATAGAGCGTCAGACTTAACTGTACGATAAATGAATATTTATCTTTTTTATATATATTTTATTGATTTTTTACAGAGAGGAAGGGAGGGACAGAGAGTTCGATAAATCGATGAGAGAGAACCATCGATCAGCTGCCTCCTGCACATCTCCTACTGAGGATGTGCCCCCAACCCAGGTACATGCCCTTGACCGGAATCGAACCTGGGACCTTTCAGCCCGCAGGCCCGCAGGCCAACGCTCTATCCACTGAGCGAAACCGGTTAGGGCGGGTCACATGTCTTTGGACTAGTGAATGACAAGAGGTAACTAGTCACTTCCCTTTTTTCCAGTGCTCTTGGGGCACAGCCCAGAGTCCCAGGGCAGAGACCACATTGTTACTGTTGTCATGTTAATTTTTGACCGCTCACTATCATTTTACAGCTTACCAAACCGCCCCCCCTCCCCCCTCCCCGCCCCTTTGCTTTCTCCCACCTCCCTCATCTATCATCACTGGATTTCATGGAACCCACTGGTCAACAGCAGGAAAGAGTGTAGAACAGTGTTTGAAACCACTTACAAGTCTCATCCTTGGATGGTGATTTATAAAAATAGGTCAAAGACATGCTTGTGGACTTTGGGCTTTGCTGTGCTGTGTATCTATGCAGAGGCAGGGTGCTTTTAAACTCCTATATGATGACTTTAGTTTATCCTTCAGCCCTGGTCTGGCCTCCGGACTTTGTTATCTAGGCCTTGGAAAGGCCTCCTCCCTGCCTTGAAAAGAATAGATTTTTAATTCCTTGAGATTCTGCTTCCCGGCAATTGCCAACAGTCTGGTTCAAATAAACTCATCACAGAAATTATTTACAGGTTTGCGTGTTTCTCAGGTTAATGGTATGGAACTCCAAGAAAACACACACACCCCACACACACCACACACCACACACCACACACACACACACACACACACACACACACACACATACATGCAAGTTTTTCAAGTGTACAACTCAACGAAACATCACCTGAATACAGCACCCAAAGTATAAAGTCTCTTTCTGTCACCATTTACCGCCCCCCCCCCCCCCCCGTTTCTTTCTCTTTGGCTTTCTTTTGTGTTCCACCCTTCCACTACCCCCCACCACCCCAAATCTATGATTTTCAACGTAGGGAGGAGGCCTTTCTGTTGTAATGTACCCCTCGAATCACAGAAGGACGCCTCAAGAAGTCGAATTAAAGAGTCACATTTATTGCAATCCGGGACTATGAGGGGACATTCCCAAATCTCATAGCAATAAGATGGTGGCAAAACCAGACTTATATAGGCAAAAATCACAAAGGTATTGATTACATCCCAGGGTTTGGAATGAGGCACCTGGCTCGCAAAAACGCAGAATTAAGCATGTTAATTACAGTTTCGGGTCTCGGGGTCACTGAATTGACAGAAATACATTATCTAGAGCCTTTGGGTAACCTGGGTTAAACTTAGGCATGTTATCTAAATTACAGTTCTGGGTCTCCGGATCACTGAGTTGATAGAAACACATTATCTAGAGCCATCGAGGCACTTTAGAGTAATTGCACTGTCCTGGTCTTAGGACCACTGAGTCAACTGGAATGCACCACCTATGGCCACTAAAACAATTTAGGGTAATTGTGCTGTCCTGTTTCCCGGGTACAGAAGAATGTGCTTCGATAACCAGTAAGATCACAATCAATGGGATTGTCATTCAATCAATAAGGCATTCAATGAGTGGGATGATTTATACAATTCAGAAAATCAAAATAACCTGTCCATTGTTAAACAAAGCAAATAGGTACCATACTTCATTTCCAAGGCCTACAAACAAAGCAACAAAGCCAGGAAGCCATACAGGCAATAAACGATAACCTGGACCACATCTGCCACTGCCTATGTATATATATATATATATATATATATA
Organism: Myotis yumanensis; assembly: GCF_028538775.1. Classification (NCBI taxonomy): domain Eukaryota; kingdom Metazoa; phylum Chordata; class Mammalia; order Chiroptera; family Vespertilionidae; genus Myotis; species Myotis yumanensis. The sequence continues at coordinate 124,767 of NW_027223830.1, forward strand.
TATATATATATATATATGTATATGTATATATTCACCAGAAAGACCAAAGACAAGACAACAAGCAGGTGGGTGTGGGGAACATTGGTGCAATGTCATGTGGTTGTGGATTTTAGCGTGACTCGCCTTACGAATGACAAGAAAGTGTGTGTGTGGGGGGGGGGGGGGGGGCGGCGCCCTGTAGTATGTGTGTTTGAAATGAGGTAAATCTGGATGAGGCCTTGTCCATGAAATGTACAAAATCAATCAATTTGGCCCTGGACCGGTGGCTCAGTTGGCTAGAGCGTCTTCCCTTATGCCACTGTTTGTGGTTTCGATCCCCAATCAGGGCACATACAGGAAGCAACAGAGCCCTGGCTGGTGTGGCTCAGTTGGTTGAGCGTCATGTTGCGCATTGAAAGGTCACTGATTCCTTTCCAGGTTTCAGGTTCAATTCCCAGCTGGAGTATGTATTGGAGGCAACTGATAGGTATTTCTCTCTCTCTCTCTCTCTCTCTCTCTCTCTCTCTCCTCCCCTCCCTCCCTCCCTCCCTCCCTCCCTAAAATCAATAATACACACACACACACACACACACACACACATATATATTTGTTGCTGTTAATCCTCACCCGAGGATATTTTTCCATTGATTTTTAGGGAAAGTGGAGGAGACAGGGCAAGACAGAGGGAAACATCGATGTGAGAGAAACACGTCAATTGGTTGCCTCCGACCAGGGCCAGGGCCCAAAGAACCTGCCACCAAGGCCCATGATCTTGGCCTGAATCGGACCTGGGACCCTTTGGTCCACAGGCTGGCCAACGCTCAATGCACTGAACCAAACAGGCTAGGGGAAATATATATATATATATATATATATATATATATATATATATATATATATATTTTTTTTTTTTTTTTTTTTTTTTTTTTTTTTTTTACTGTACCCAGCCACGCATTGCTGTGGCTCAGTCTGGTTAAATGGAAAAGAAAGAAAAGAGAAAGCACACGTTTCTAATACGCTTAATTTCACAATGCCTGTGGGTATGCAACATTTTGTGTTGTTCCATTGTCTGTGCAGATATAGAGATTGTCTGGTTTGCCGACTCTAGAACACGCAACATATAATTGTCCATGTGAGAAGCAATCGACGTCTAGATCTAAACCGCACAATTCTAAAGATTGGCCCTGAGCTTTGTTAACGGTGATTGCAAACGCCAATCGAATCGGGAATTGCAATCTCTTAAATTGAAATGGCATATCCGTTGGAATCATAGGAATGCGAGGAATGAGGACATCTTCACCTTTGAAAGGTCCTGTCAAGATTGTTACTTCTATGACATTGCTCATTAATTTTTTTACTGCAAGCCGCGTGCCTGTCAAAGCTTTGGCTGGTTGACATTTCACAACATGGTAATTGGCGCGCCGATTTTCAATTGCAGTACATGCGGTGGCATCCCTGGCAGATCGAGTGAATTCAAAAATTCTGTTGGATAATTAATCGCTTCATCTGCTTCCACAACAGTGTCGACGGACTTGTATGTGACTGCCTCGCTTTGAATGTTAGACTGAATGATATTGTTAAGTCCATAGACGTCTTTGTTCTTGGCCGCAAGAATAGCTCGTTCACTCAGCCAATCGTGATTCTTACAATTGGTTTGAATATTGGGAAATACTTTTTCAAACAATTCTTCTTTTGACATCACTAAATTGCAGAAGTTATGATGCAATGAAATTCGTCCTGAGGTCAGATCAACCGGCACCTTTCCGTTCCCAATTCCCAGCAATTGATGTGAGACTATCTCAGCTGATGGATCGTTTTGCAGCTGGACATGCATATTTGTGGTTAATTTTATCTGCAATTTATAATTGTAAACAGAAACATTGAAATGGAATCGTAAAATATTTAGTATAGCGTGTGTTGCTTTTACGTCCAACAGATGGCTCTGTTTTTCAAAAAAAGCATGTTTTTACCTGTCACAGGTGTGACATCTATATAATAGTAGGTATATAGGTATATAGAAACACACGAGTATTCGAATGCAACGTTGTGCCAAAATTTCAAAGCAATCGGTGAAGAACTTTCGGAGATTTAAGATTTTGAACAAACGAACATTTGCATTTTTATTTATATATATTTAAAAGCTACCGACGAATGAATAAACAACTTCTCTTTCTCCCTCCCTCTTCCTCCCCCCTCCTCTCCTCCCTTCCACTCTCTCTTTTTTTTCCCACTCTCTCAAAAACAAACAAACAAAAAAAAAAACTAGCCCTAGCTGGTTTGGCTCAGTGGATAGAGCCAAAAGGTCCCAGTTTCGATTCCTGTCGAGGGCACATGCCCGGGATTCGGGCTCGATCCCCAGTACGGGGTGTGTAAGAGGCAGCCGATCCATGATCCTCTCTTATCGTGGATGTTTCAATCTCTCCCTCTCCCTTCCTCTCTGAAATCAATAAAAAATATATATTTTAAAGAACACATCAAGCCCTAGCCGGTTTGGCTCAGCGGATAGAGCATCAGCCTGCGGACTGAAGGGTCTCGGGTTCCATTCTGGCCAAGGGCACATGCTCGGGTTGCAGGCTCAAAAATCAACAAAGAAATACATTTTTAAAAAAAAAATACATCAGGAATCAGTGTAGGAGCAGTGTTTGACAACACTTGGGAATCACTGCTAAAGAGCGATACACTGTAGAACAGTATTTGATACCACTTGGGATTCACTTCTAAAAGGCTGGAAACTTGCCGAAACCCGGTTTGGCTCAGTGGATAGAGCGTCGGCCTGAGGACTCAAGGGTCCCAGGTTCGATTCCGGTCAAGGGCATGTACCCAGGTTGCCGGCACATCCCCAGTGGGAGATGTGCAGGAGGCAGTTGATTGATGTTTCTCTCTCATCGATGTTTCTAACTCTCTATCTCTCTCCCTTCCTCTCTGTAAAAATTCAATAAAATATATTTTTAAAAAAAATTTTTAAAAAAGGCTGGAAACTATATGAAAGTGTTTGAAAGCACTTTGAAATCACTGATCAACATCACAAACTGTGCAGAACAGCGTGTGGCAAAACTTGGGAATCACTGCTAAAGTGCAGTCAGTACACTGACAAATGGTAGGAAAACGGTGCAAAAGTGTTTGAAAACACTTGGAAGTCACTGGTAGCGTTCTAAGATGCCAGAGAGGAAAATGTCACCGAGGCCAAAATCTTACCTCCACCTTCTTAGGGTTTGTGGAGGAGGCGGCCCTGAAAAATTCACCTGACACACGGGGGGGGGGGGGGGGGCGGGGGGGGGGGGGGGGGGTGGCAGGGAGACATGAGGGCAACGTTTTCTTTCCCTCAAGTGTCTGATGTGACAAGGGGAGCGGCTCCTAAGGAGACCGTGGAAGAGCCGCATCCACGCTTTTTCAGACTGGGTTGAAAAGAGAGGGGCGATTGTGGGCAAGCCACTTAGTAGGCGGGGAGGCGAAAGGAGAGATGAGGGAGGCCCGTTCCTACAGATTCCTCTGCCTCTCAGCTGGCTTCCTGCCTAAAGTGCAAAAAAACGAGTCCCCGTGTGCGCTCGTCGCCGTCTCTCCCCCCCACCCCCGCCCCCTCCATCTTTATGTCCAGTTGGAGTCTTTTTTGCCATCTGGCCACTTTGGAATATTGTCTCTGGCTCGCCTGAGCGGCTGCGGTGGCGGCATAGTCACTTCAGGAAGGAAAGGAGAAGATCGGCTTGGTTCCAGGCACCGAATTGTGGCAGAGGCAGGAGGGCGGGGGGGTCGGGGGGGACGGGGGGGACGGACAGGAGTCCATTCGCTGAGCGGGCCCCCAACGTATTTCTAAGACAGTGAGCGACTCTGGTAAGGGCATGCGGTAGGAGGAGAGCAGCTGGAGTTCTGTTTGTTGGCTGGGGGCTTGCAGGGGATGGGGAGGGCCTGGGGTCCGTTTGCTCCTTTGTTGATGTCATTTTCTTTCTTTCTTTCTTTCTTTCTTTCTTTCTTCTTTTCTTTCTTTCTTTCTTCTTTCTTTTTTCTTTCTTTCTCTTTCTCTTTTTTAAAACAAAGGTGAAGAACTCTTCGGGTGGAGGTATTTCTGCAAAAAAGTCTGGCAGGACAGGACATGGGGGTATGCGGGCCCAGGCCAGGCCATTGACCAGAAAACGCAAAGGATCTGTAGTGGGTCTGACTAGCACCCTTCCTTTAAGAAACAGGAATACAGGGGAGTTTCTCTCGGGGTCCCTCCCTCCCTCCCCCTCTCCCCCCCCCCCCCCCACCCCCGCCACACACACACACACACACACACACACACCACACACACACACCACCACACCTCACACACACTCACACTCACACACAGTGACACCCGAGTAGCAAGAGGTTTCCAGAATGAACTGAATTCCAGGGCCTAGCCAGGCAGCCACGCCGCACCAAGGGAAAGACCTTATAAAAAACGGCCGCCAGGTGGCGCGCGAACACCAGCGAGAACGTCAGTGGGGCGGCTCCGGGGCCGTGGGCCCGGGCCCGGCCCGGCCCGGGCGGGAGCCCCGCCGCCCGCTGTGTGTGTGTGTTGGGGGGAGGAGGGGGGCAGGGGGCAAGGGTGGCCGATCCCCTCCCCGCGCCCACCTCTCCAGTGGGACCGTGTCGGCCCGGGCCCCTGGCGGGCGGCGGGGGCGGCGGGGCGGGGCGGGGGCTCCACCACCTGAGGTTTGCCCAGGAAGGCCCCGTGGCGTTCGCGCGCGCGCACCCACGCACACACACGGCCTGGCACCGGAAGGGGGACTGGATAAAGTTTTTTGGGGGGTTGGGGCCTGACAGAGGACCGAGGAGGACGTACCCAGAACACTTTTTGCGGGCCCGGGACCTTTAAAAACCTCAACGGGTGGGGGGGTGTGGGGGGGGTGGGGGGTGGGGGGTGTGTCACGACTCTAAAGGCGGCGAGTATTCACGGGGCAACCACGGAGGAATCATTTTCTCTGTTTCCTTTCAGTTATTATTTTTTTTTCGGAATTGAATTTATTGGGGGACACATCGGTGAATAAAATGAAATGAAATGCAATAGGATAAAATGAAAGGCCTGGCCTTGCAAACTCAGACACCTCAAGTGACCACCCAGGATGTCCTGAATTTAAAAAAAAAAGAAAACTTGTTAAAGTAGAAAAGCAGTGTATAGTGAGTGGGCAGTCAGGCCCTAGGCCCTAGGCCCGGTATCTCCCCTGAGAGAGATCACCTTTGAACTTACTGGCATCTGAGCCTATTGTCTTTCTATGCCTCTAAGTCCTAGAGTCTAGGATCACATGTCTTTGGAGTAGTGAATGTCCCGGTAACTAGTCACTTTCCTTTTCCCAGTGCCCTCAGGGCACAGCCCAGGGGTCCCAGGGGTAGAGACCACAAATTCCCTCATTGCTACTGTTGTATATTTTTTTAAAAAGCTAATACATAAGAAGCTTTGCATTGTGTGTGCTAGGGTGAGGGACTGGGGACTGCGGCATGGAAGGGTAACGGAATGTGGGAGGGGGAGGGACTGCGGCCTGGAAAAGGTTACCGATTGTGTCAATGTCAGGAACCGTGGCAGAGAAAAATTGCTGGATTGTCTTAGAAAACAATGTGTTATGATTAAATCCAGCCAGGTGTGACTCTGTTACCTCCCTCCGTTCTCATGAACTTTTGTGAACTTCTAATGAAATGCTTTGTATTTTTTTTTAACACTGTTTTGCTATAAAGGATCATACTGCACCCTTGATCTCTGCCACATGCTCCGAATCTCCCAGAGGGGGAGATAGGTGCTGGGGTCCACTGGCCAGCTTAATAACAGGCTTTTAAATTTAGATTCTGAGTCGGTGGTCTAGCTCGTTGAGCCAACCCATAACATTGTGGATGAAAAGGGGCCACATGCTAACCTGACCCACTCGGGAGAGGCCTGGCCCTTGCAAACTCAGACACCTCAAGTGACCACCCAGGATGTTCTGAATTTAAAAAAAAAACAAAAACTTTTTAAAGTAGAAAGCAGTGTATAGTGAGTGGGCAGTCACGCCCTAGGCCCGGTATCTCCCCTGAGAGAGATCACCTTTGAACTTACTGGCATCTGAGCCTATTGTCTTTCTATGCCTCTAGGTCCTAGAGTCTAGGATCACATGTCTTTGGAGTAGTGAATGTCCCGGTAAATAGTCACTTTCCTTTTCCCAGTGCCCTCAGGGCACAGCCCAGGGTCCCAGGGTAGAGACCACAAATTCCCCTCATTGCTACTGTTGTATATTTTTTTAAAAGCTAGGGAAGAATGAATAAACAAGTGGAAAAACAATTCTCTCTCTCTCTCTCTCTCTCTCTCATCCCCCTCCCTGCCCCCTCCCTCTCCCTTTCACTCTCTCTTTAAACAACAACAACAACAACAACAACAACAACAAAAGGCCCTAGCCGGTTTGGCTCAGTGGATAGAGTGTCAGCCTGCGGACTCAAGGGTCCCGGGTTTGATTCCAGTCAAGGGCATGTACCTTGGTTGCAGGCACATCCCCAGTGGGGGGTATGCAGGAGGCAGCTGATGGATGTTTCTCTCTCATCGATGTTTCTAACTCTCTATCCCTCTCCCTTCCTGTCTGTAAAAAATCAATAAAATATATTTTTTAAAAAATAATAATAATAAATTAAAAAAAAAAAAGATTGACCTTTGTCAGGGAAGGTAGCGGCCTAGAGACGTGACTACTCACCATCACTGTTTGTTGAACTTTTAATTTCTATCCATGGATGGATGGATGGATGTGTCCTCCCTCCCTCCTTTCCTCCCTCCCCCCCCCTCCACCCACCCCGCCCGCTCACCCGCTTTCCACGGGAAATCGTCAGTCTCATATCACACACACACTCACTGGTGATTTCACTCGCTGCCTCCTTGCTCCCCCGTGAGAAAGAGGAAGGAAAATGGACAAACCTGAAAGAGCCCCACAGGCGGGCAACTGTGAACCAAGTGCACGCACATGTGTGCGTGTGTTGCATTTGTCAACAACGTAAGAAATCCTCCAACCTGTGCAGAATTTCTGTGAGTGTCTTTCAGACAAACTGTCCACAAATGTCGCACGCACGCCGGGAAATGTCGCACGCACGCCGGGAAGCACTATCTCAGCGAACGGTTGGAGAGGATGTTCCCAAGAATGGCAATGTCGCCCCCCCCCCCCCCCGCCTTATTTTATACACTCCAATCCAAAGAGGAGCGGGTTACATGAAATCCACTGGTGACATTTGAGGAACGTGGGAGAAAGCAAAGTGGGCCAACCTCTGGGATTGGATGCAAAGTAAAATGATGGACACAGACTTCTTTTACCTAGGTGGGTGGGTGTAGGATAGCTCATATAGTCAATCATGAACTCGGTCATCGTGATGGGGTTTGTGATATTCACAGAGCCGTGCCTGTGATTCCAGGGCTCCAGAAAAGATGGAAAATCCCCTTGACTTTTCAAAGATGTGTGATTGTGGATGCAAGAAAGAAAGAAAGCGACAGACAGGCTCAGTCCAGGTAAAGATGGACCTCTGTCAGGGAAGATGCCGGCCTAGGACAGGATCACCCACCCCAAACTGACGTTAGCCTTGTAAGGCCACCATGCATGGCCTCCCCTGAGCTTCTCAAGTTTAGTACAGTATGTGGTCCTTTTCACCAGCACCAGCACCAGCACCAGCACCACCACCACCACCCCCAACCCCACCACCACCACCACCACCACCACCCCCAACCCCACCACCACCACCACCACCACCCCCACCCCCCCCCCACCCCCCCCCCCCCCACACACACACACACTGAGTCCTCTCATGGGGCGAACCAATCCTGACTCTAAAGTCCTGATCCTGACCCCGGGAGTTGTATTAAAAATCAAGCTAAAGGAGTGTGAATGTAAACTGTAGGCTTATCAAAGGTTCAAAGGAGGTCTGTGTTTACCACCATTGAAAGAAAACAAACCAAGAAAGAGATCAAGGGTGGGTCAAAACATCCTCTCTGGGACTGGGAGGGAGAGAGTTCCTGCATCTGTCCAAGAGGGTCATCTGCAGTGTGAAAAGCCAGGGTTCAGCAACAGGGGATATTTTCTTCCTCTCAGGGATCATGAAAAGCATCCACGACAGTAAGGGGGTGGGTTTGGGGTGGGTGCTGTCATTGAAAAGGCAAGGCGAGCAGGGAGATCTCGATTCCGGTCAAGGGCTCATGCCTGCCCAGGTCACGGGCTCGAGCCCCACTAGGGGGCATGCAGGAGCTGGCCAATCCATAATTCTCTCTCATGGATGATGTTTCTATCTCTCTTCCTCCCTCTCCCTTCCTCTCTGAAATCAACAAAAAATACATCTTTAAAAAAAAAGAAGTATGTGTCTATCATTTTACTTTTTTAAAAAAATATTTTTATTGATTTCAGAGAGGAAGGGAGAGAGAAAGAGAGATAGAAACATCAATGATGAGAGAGAATCGTGGATTGGCCGTCTCCTGCATGTCCCCCACTGGGGATCGAGTCCTCCACCCATGCACATGCCCTTGACCGGAATCAAACCAGGGAAGCTTCAGTCCCCAGGCTGACGCTCGATCCACTGAGCCTACAAGCCAGGGCTATCATTTCACTTTTTATCCAATCCCAGAGGTTTCCTCCGCCCGCCCCCCCCCCGCCCCCCGCGGCCCCGCCACTCCCCACCCCACTCCACCCCACCTTTGCCTCCCTCCTTCCCTCCCTAATCTATCACCAGTGGATTTTCTGTAACCGGCTTTCATCTCCTCCTTGAATTGTCACGTATAAAACAAAGTCACACCCCGGCCGGTTTTGGTCAGTGGGTAGAGCATCGGCCTGGGGGACGAAGGGGTCCTGGGTTCGATTACAGTCCAGGGAGCAGGCCCGGGTTGGGGGCTCGATCCCCAGTAGGAGGTGTGCAGGGGGCAGCCGACCTGGTGATTCTCTCTCTCTCTCTCTCTCTCTCTCGACCTCCCTCCCTCTCCCTTCCTCTCTGAAATCTATGAAGATATATTAAAAAACACACACACAATGACAACAACAACACAAAGGTATTATTCCACCTCCGTGGAGTAAAAAGTATACTTGTACAATGTTTTGTACTTGTGTTTCGTGCTATTAAAACACGGACGTTAAAACGGGGGATTTGGAGCGGCGGTGAGAGGATAAAAGGGAGGGATTGACCTTTGCCGTTTCAAAATGGCAGCTGCCGCCCTAACTGGTTTGGCTCAGTGGATAGAGCATCGGCCTTCAGACTGAAGGGTCCCGGGTTCGACTCTGGTCAAGGGCATGTACCTTGGTTGTGGGCACATCCCCAGTAGGGGGTGTGCAGGAGGCAGCTGATTGAGGTTTCTCTCTCTTTGATGTTTCTAATTCTCTATCCCTCTTCCTTCCACTCTGTAAAAAAATCAATAAATTATATATTTTTTAAAATGGCGGCGGCTGCCAAGTCACTGGAGCCAAGATGGCGGCTGCCTCCTTGCACGCCGCGGCCCCCCGCCGCTCCCCCCCCCCCCCCCCCCCGGGATGGAGTCCACACCACAGGCAGGTGCCCTTCTCTGGACTCGAACCCGGGACCCTTCCGTCCACAGGACGACTCTCTAACCTCTGAGACAAATCAGTTAAGGCTAAAACTCCCTACTTTGACAGAAAGGATGACTCCTTTATTCCCACACAACTGTGGACGACGAAAGGGGCCACATGCTAACCTCGCGAGCTCAGGGAAGGGCTGCGTGGCGGTCTTGCAGACTGAAAGGCCTAAAGCGACCACAAGTCTAGTCTGAAGGGAGACTGTTACTAAGAGCAGTTGTGGTGGCTGGTCGCGTCTGAGGCCAGAGTCTTCCCTGACAAGGTCAGTGTTTACCTTAAGTGAACCTATGGTCCTTTTGCATCTAACACAACATAACTCTGGAATGTCAGGGGAACTTGTAACATCCCGCCGTCCCCGCCCCGCCCCGCCCCGCCTCCACCCCCTTCCCCTTCCCCCACCCCACCCCACGCGCACAAGCAAATGCGCCTGGGGGCTCTGCAGGACAGAGACCATAAATTCCTTCATTGCTATTGTTATCAAGTGTATTGTTGCCTGTTAACTATCTATCCTGCACCCACCTCAGGAAAAGAAGTAGGTGAGGCCCTGGCCGGTTTGGCTCAGTGGGTGGAGCCAAAGTCAGCCTGCGGCGGACCTTAGGGTCCCGGGTTCGATTCGGGTCCCGGGCGCATGCCCGCCCGGGTCATGGGCTCGAGCCCCACTAGGGGGCGTGCAGGAGGCGGCCAATCCAAGATTCTCTCTCATTGATCAGGTTTCTATCTCTCTCCCATCCTCTCTGAAATCAATAAAAATATATTTTACAAAAAAGAAGTATGTGTCTATCATTTTACTTTTTATCCAATCCCAGAGGTTCCCCCGACCCCCACCCCCTTTGCTTTCTCCCACCTCCCTCCCTCCCTCCCTCCCTCCCTCATCTATCACCAGTGGGTTGTCTGTAACCCAGTTACATCTCCTCCTTGGATTGTCGTGTATAAAACAAAGTGCCGCCCCGGCCTGTTTTGGTCAGTGGGTAGAGCATCGGCCTGGGGACCCGAAGGGTCCGGGGTTCCATTCCAGTCAAGGGCGCAGGCCCGGGTCACGGGCTTGATCCCCAGTAGGGGGTGTGCAGGAGGCAGCCGATGGGTGATTCTCTCTCATGGTAGATGCTCCTATGGCTCTCTCTCCCTCTCCCTTCCTCTCTGAAATCAATGAAGATATATTTTAAAAAGCCACACAAATGTATTATTGCACTTCCATGTAGTGAAAAGCATACTTGTACAATGTTTTGTACTTGCATTTTGTGTTATTAAGACAGTGCTGGGCATGGGGGGGGGGGGGGGGGGGAGGGGAGTGCTGGACCGGCCCCGGATGGAGGGGGTGGGGCGCCAGCGAAGATGCCAAACTTTCGGGGTGGGGGGAACGGCGCCGGTGGACTGCACGCAGAAGAGCATGCAGTCAGATTTGGCCTTCTTCAGGTTCCCGAGGGATCCGGCCAGATGCCAGAAGTGGGTGGGAAATTGTAGCAGAGCAAACTTAGAAGATAAAACACCTGAACAACTCAATAAACAATATCGATGATGTGCCAAACACTCTGAGACCTCTATGATCTGTAGAACTAGTCCTTCCTTATAGGACAGTTCTTCGAGATAATGTAATACCAACAATAGGTGATCTTACCAGTCATTTGAACAATCCACATAGTAGACATAGAAAACGAATAAAAGAATTGAGCGAAGATGAAATCAGGACATGGAAACAGGAAAAAAAATTGACAAAACTTCTGAACAGGAACAAAAACAAACATAGAGCGATCAACAACAGCCTTGCTCAGAACTCCAATACAGAAGGGGGTGAAGAACAGGATGAAGACACTTTACCTTTAACCGTTGAAGAGAAAGTAAACAAAAGAATACTTTAAAATCTTTATTTGCAGTTTTGATTCTTATGGGAAAACAAAAGATACCTCTAGATCAGCGGTTCTCAACCTGTGGGTCGCGACCCCTTTGGGGGTCGAACGATCCTCTCACAGGGGTCGCCTGAGACCATGGGAAAACACATGTATAATTGCATATTGTTTTTTGTGATTAATCACTATGCTTTCATTATGTTCAATCTGTAACAATGAAATTGGGGTTCACCACAACATGAGGAACTGTATTCAGGGGTCGCGGCATTAGGAAGGTTGAGAACCACTGCTCTAGATGGACATGAAGCTGATGAAATCCCAGAAGGCCTCTTCACTCCCGATAACTTTCAGGCAGGCAGGCAGGCAGGCAGGCAGGCAGGCATGCAGGCACTGTCGGAGTGCCCGATAAATTCTGGTGAAGAGGTTCTTCTCTCTGAGAAAGCCCTTTGAGACCACAGCAGTCAACGCACCGTTCTGTTCAAAAGTACAAGCAGAAGCAGATGCTAGAGATCCGTGAGAGCCGCATTCGGGGAAGGAACGCTCAGGGGAGTGAGAGACTCCCTTCTTTTCCATGGCCCCTGACAGAGGGATGGACGCACGCACGTAGTGGACACAGCAGGGGAAGAGCACCTGCCCGCGTTGGTGAGGCTTGCTGACGAAGCTCGTGACCTGAGAGAGGAATCTGTGGGTTTCCTGCCTTCCGAAGCCGCTGCCGAAATTTTGGCTGTGACATTTCCCACGACGAGACCCGAGAAGTGGGGATTACGCATGGAATATTGTCGTGGCCAGGCTTACATTGTGTCCAGTGGCTTTCCTTCCAAAATGAAAGCTGTTGCTTCTAGACTTTTGGAGAAACATCCCTCCCCAAGCTGTCCACACACTCTGCTCTTCCCTGTGCCTGAAGTCCGAGGTGGGCCAGATCGGTGCCTGTCACGGGAGCGTCTGTTGCGTTTGGAACAGTGGAGGAAGTTTGATCTTTTTTCCATCCGTCACCACAACCGCTTTTAGAGCTTGACAGTGTCGTTTCTGTCCTCTTCCAGAACAATGAAGAAAGCGAGAAAGAACTGAAGGAAATGTGCCATTCTCAGCGGGCGGGCAGGCACGATGCTTTTGAAATTGTAGTGGAGCTCCTGCGAGCGCTTGTTTTCTGTGTAGGCGGTATACATGAGGACACACATAGTAGATGGGAAAACTGTACAGCGGGCCGAGCATTCGCACTCTGCAGTGCAGCAACAGATTTTGATTTCGTGGTTACCATTGTTGTTCTTAAAAACGTTCTACCTTTCACAGGAGCCTCTGGGAAAAATCTCCAGGGTCAGACCTCTGATGTCTTCTCTGCAGCCAGTAGCTCGACTGCAGGCGCTGCATTCGCTACATGAAGTGATGGAAGATATTGAAGTTTATTGTGAATTTTGGTTTGAGGAAGCCACCGATTTGGCAACCACACTTGCTATTCTGATGAAGCTCCCCGGGAAGCTCCGCAGAGCTCAGCAAGGGCACCTGGAGTCTCAGCCGACTTCCGAGAGGTGCTATAAAGAGCCTCTAAGCGTCACAACAGTGGAACACATTGTTCAGGAACTGAAAGAGATAGTCTCAGAACAGTTCCTCCAAAGCTCTTCAATGCTGATCTCTGGTCCCCTCTGTCACGGGACGGCTCAAATTCAATACGCCGGAGGAGCACCAGGCTGACATGTACGGCAGCGACTTACCCAATCCCGATGCAGCACTCTCGGCTGAGCTGCGTTGTTGGAGAATCAAGTGGAAACCCAGAGGAAAAGATATAGAGCTCCCATCCACCATGGCCCCCTCCACCTGCCAGACATCAAGTTTTTTCCTCATGTTTATACATTGCTAAAGGTCCTACGAATTCTCCCTGTGATGAAGGTTGAGAACGAACGCTATGAAAACGGTCGAAAGCGCGTCTCAAAGCACACCCGAGGAACACTTTGACAGGGCAAAGGTCAAGTAGCTTAGCTTTGCTTAACATGCATTTCGATGTGAAACACGATTTGGATTTAACGGTGGACACATACATCAAAGTCTACACAACTAAGTCAGAGCTTCCTACAGATAATTCCGAAAGTGTCGGAAATACCCGAGGGACTTTTAAAATGCGTTCTCTCTTATATCTGATATTGAAAAAAAATCTGAGAAATTTGAAAGGAAACAGAGAAAAGCTGTAAGATATAGGTGGGTCACTTAATCACTGGATCTCTTGGGTAGAGTAGCCACTGATCCTCTCCTTAAATGGCCCCGGTGTGAACTCTCATGCTTTGGAGAACGAACTGTTGTTCTTCCAGAGGGCGGCAGGCATCATCGGAAGCGCCACGTTGCACTTCTGCGTGATCTCTGCCGATGGCACTTTGGGCTTGTTTTAGTGAGGTCATTGCAGACATCACATTCATTGTCACAGTTGTTGGGCATTGAGTTATCAGTTCTTTGAAGAAATAAATTTTGAGAAGGTGTGGGAGGAACCTGTTTCATAAAATTGTGCAACGAAGCTCACGACTAACCTCTGACTAGCAGGAGTTTTAAGTGTGCTACGAGAAATCTGTAACCAACAGTGAAATGACCAGCTAGTGAAAGAAACGTGAGCTTGCCAGACAAGGATTTCGGTGTGGATTTTTGTCTTTATTCGATGATCTTAAACAAATGACTGTGAAACATTGAGGAAAGAACCCGCCATCCTTACACCCACATCTGGGTGTCGCTGCTTACATTCCTTTGTTGAGCCTATATCCTCATAAGCTTTTTAGCAAGAATATGTGGCGCACTTCCGTTTCACGGTCAAGACAGGATCAGAGGCCATGGATCCTGACAACAGATCGGTCTGTTTCATTCCGTCTTTTTCCGTGGTTACATCTACTGCCGCGTCTCGATTTATAAGGGAAACCGAGACAACCGACAAGAATGCGTTTTGTAGTTGGTCTAGGAATACAGAAAACATCGCTGTCATTTTCGGTGAAGAAAGTCAATTTTGTACAGTCTATGTCAACATAAATAAAATGTAAATTTGTTTAATGGAAAAACAAAACAGCGAAATTAAAACGGGGGGGGGGGGGGAGGAGGGGGAGGCGGGTGGAGAGGATAAGAGAGAGGGCGGCTACCAAGCCCCTGGAGCCAAAAGAGAAGCTGCCTAAACTCCCTTCTTTGACAGAAAGGATGACTCCTTTATTCCCACACAACTGTGGACGACGAAAGGGGCCACATGCTAACCCGACGAGCTCAGGGGAAGGCCTGCCTGGCGGTCTTGCAAACCGAGAGGCCTAAAGCCACCGCAGGGATGGTCTGAAGGGAGACTGTTACTGAGAGCAGTAGTGGTGGGTAGTCCCGTCCTACCTAGGCCGGAGTCTTCCCAGACCAGGTCAGTGTTTACCTTAGCATCTAAGACACAACATACCTATGCCATAAAATGTCAGAGGAACTTGGAACATCTCGCCGTCCCCGCCCCGCGCCCTCCCCCCCCCCCCCCCCCACACACAGACACAAGCAAATGCGCCTGGGGGCTCTGCAGGACAGAGACCATAAATTCCTTCATTGTTATTGTTATCACGTGTATTGTTGCCTGTTAACTATCTATCCTGCACCCACCTCAGGAAAAGAAGTAGGTGAGGCCCTGGCCGGTTTGGCTCAGTGGGTAGAGCCGAGGTCAGCCTGCGGCGGACCTTAAGGTCCCGGGTTCGATTTTGGGTCCCGGGCGCATGCCCGCCCGGGTCACAGGCTCGAGCCCCACTAGGGGGCGTGCAGGAGGCGGCCGATCCAAGATTCTCTCTCATGGATGAGGTTTCTCTCTCCCTCCCTCTCCCTTCCTCTCTGTAAAACATCAATAAAATAAATAAAAAGAAGTGTGCGTCTATCATTTCAGTTTGTATTCAATCCCAGAGGCCGCCCCCCCCCCCCCCCGCGCCCCACTTTGGTACCTCCATCGCTCGCTCCCTCCCTCCTTCATCTATCACCAGTGGATTTCCTGTAACCCACTTATGTCTCCTCCTTGAATTGGATTGTCACGTATTAAACAAAGTGACGCCCCGGCCGGTTTGGGTCAGTGGGTAGAGCATCGGCCCGGGGACCGAAGGGGTCCTGGGTTCGATTACAGTCAAGGGCGCAGGCCCGGTTGTGGGCTCGATCCCCAGGAGCGGGTGTGCAGGAAGCAGCGGACGGGTGATCCTCTGTCATCCTGGACGTCTCTATCGCTCTCTCCCTCTCCCTTCCTCTCAGAAATCAATAAAAATGTATTAAATAATAATTTAGAAAAAAGAATGAATAAAACAAAGTGAAAAACAGCCATTCTCCGGAGCATTGTCCAAACCCCTTGCGGTTCTGCTTCCCGGCAAGTGTGGACAGTTTGACTCAAGCCAGTGATGCCAACTTACTTGGTTGTTGGTTTTTGTGGGGGTGGGTTTTTTTTGTTGTTGTTTTTTTTTAGGAGGGTCACGTGTATGTAGACTTCAGTGAGCCAGAGACTGAACCAAAAGGGGAGAATGATGATTTTTATTTTTTTTAAATGTATTTTATTTATTTATTTTTTTACAGAGAGGAAGGGAGAGGGATAGAGAGTTAGAAACATCGATGAGAGAGAAACATTGATCAGCTGCCTCCTGCACACTTCCTACCGGGGATGTGCCCACAACCAAGGTACGTGCCCTTGACCGGAATCCAACCTGAGACCTTTTAGTCAGCAGGCAGATGCTCTATCCACTGAGCCAAACCAGTTAGGGCTCCATAAGCTAGAATATGCGGAACACTTCCGTTTCACGGTCAAGACAGGATCAGAGGCCATGGATCCTGACAACAGATCGGTCTGTTTCATTCTGTCTTTTTCCGTGGATACATCTACTGCCGCGTCTCAATTTATAAGCGAAACCTAGACAACCTACAAGAATGCGTTTTGTAGTTTACCTAGGAAGAATACAGAAAACATAGCTGTTATTTTCGGTGAAGAAAGTTAATTTTGTACAGTTTATTTCAACATAAATGAAATGTGAATTTGTTTAAAAGAGAAACAAAGCAGCGAAATTAAAACGGGGGTGGGGGGGGGGGGGGGTGTGGAGAGGATAAGAGGGAGGGGTTGACCTATGCCATTTCGAAATGGCGGCGGCCAAGTCCCTGGAGCCAAAATGGAGGCAGCCTAAGCTCCCTTCTTTGACAGAAAGGATGACTCCTTTATTCCCACACAACTGTGGACGACGAAAGGGGCCACATGCTAACCCGACGAGCTCAGGGGAAGGCCTGCCTGGCGGTCTTGCAACCTGAAAGGCCTAAATCGACCGCAGGGATGGTCTGAAGGGAGGCTGTCACTAAGAGCACTTGTGGTGGGTAGTCGCGTCCTAGGCCTGAGTCTTCCCTGACCAGGTCAGCGTTTACCTTAACTGAACCTATGGTCCTTTTGCATGTAAGACAACACACCTCTGAAATGTCAGAGGAGCTTGTAACATTAGCCCCCCTACTCTCTCCCCCTCCCCCCACCTCCGCGCCCCCCCCCCCCCCCCCCACACACACACACAAGCAAATGCCCCTGGGTGCCCTGCAGGAAAGAGACCATAAATTCCTTCATTGTTATTGTTATCACGTGTATTGTTGCCTGTTAACTATCTATCCTGCACCCACCTCAGGAAAAGAAGTAGGTGTAGCCCTGGCCGGTTTGGCTCAGTGGGTAGAGCCGAGGTCAGCCTGTGGCAGACCTTAAGGTCCTGGGTTCGATTCGGGGCCAGGGAGCATGCCCACCCTGGTCACGGGCTCGAGCCCGACTATGGGGCATGCAGGAAGCCGCCGATCCCCGATTCTCCCTCATCAATGATGTTTCTCTCTCCCTCCCTCTCTGCAATCAATAAAAATGTATTTTTTAAAAAAGAAGTATGCATCTATCATTTTGCTTTATATCCAATCCCAGAGGTGTACCCCCACTCCCCACCCCACCCCCCCTTTCCTCCCTCCCTCCCTCCCTCCCTCCCTCCCTCCCTCCCTCATCTATCACCAGTGGATTTCCTGTAACCCACGTATGTCTCCTCCTTGGATTGGATTGTCACGTATAAAACAAAGTAACGCCCCAGCCGGTTTTGGTCAGTGGGTAGAGCATCGGCCTGGAGACCGAAGGGTCCCGGGTTCAATTTCAGTCAAGGGCACAGGCCCGGTTGTGGGCTCGATCCCCAGTAGCGGGTGTTTCTATCGCTCTCTCCCTCTCCCTTCCTCTCAGAAATCAATAAAAATGTATTAAATAATAATTTAGAGAAAGAATGAATAAAACACAGTGAAAAACAGCCATTCTCCGGAGCATTGTCCAAACCCCTTGCGGTTCTGCTTCCCGGCAAGTGTGGACAGTTTGGCTCAAGGAAACTCATGAAAGTTCTCTACGGGTTTGCATGTTTTTCCGTGAACACGACGTATACACCTGCTGGTTTCTGAGGGCGAGGCAACAGAGTCTGTCCATGAGGTCCGCTGTGAAAGGGTAGAGGCGTCTGTTTCTGCTGTCAGAAGCCAGGTCACCCTTAGGAAGAGTGTAGAAAACAACAACAACAAAAGACAGAAATTGGATTTACCAAGAGAAAACACACAGAAGCGAACCGAGGGATGCTCCGAGGACTGTGAGAGGGAATCTCCCCTTCTCCTCACTCATACCGCTTTTGGAAAAACGGCAATGATCCTAAGAGGTGAAGGTCCTGAAGCTCTCGGAGACGCCGACCGACCGGCCGGGGCTACTTTCCCCGTTCTTAACCCTACCCAACCAAGTCTCCCTCTCCCTGGGAGTCAAGCTTGTGTGCCCACAGCGGTAGGTAGGGGTACCCCACCGACCGACCGACCGACCGACCGACCGACAGACGGCTGTTTTAAAATCAGAACCTGTCCCCTTTCAATGAGGGCATGGGACAGGGGCAACCTATATTTTCCTGCTCAAATCGTCCCCAATTCACCTGATAGGGACTCAGAGGTTTGTCTCTGTCTGTCTGCATGTCTGTCTTTAAGCCAGTGACGCCCACATATGTTGGTTGTTGGTTTTTGTGGGGTTTTATTAGAAGGGTCGTGTGTTTGTAGACTTCAATGAGCCAGAGACTGAACCAACAGGGGAGAATGTGATGGTTTTTATTTTTTTAAATATACTTTATTTATTTATTTATTTATTTATTTTTACAGAGAGGAAGGGAGAGGGATAGAGAGTTGGAAACATCGATGAGAGAGAAACATCCATCAGCTGCCTCCTGCACACTCCCTACTGGGGATGTGCCCGCAACCAAGGTACATGCCCTTGACCGGAATTGAACCCGGGACCCTTGAGTCCGCAGGCTGACGCTCTATCGCAGTGATGGCGAACCTATGACACAACTCATTTTTTTTTTTTTTTTGGTTGATTTATTCTTTGTTAAATGGCATTTAAATATATAAAATGAATATCAGAAATATAAGTCTTTGTTTTACCATGGTTGCAAATATCAAAAAATTTCTATATGTGACAGGGCACCAGAGTTAAGTTAGGATTTTTCAAAATGCTGGCACGCCGATCTCAAAAGGTTCGCCATCGCTGCTCTATCCACTGAGCCAAACCGGTTAGGGCAAGAATGATGATTTTTAAAAAGGGAACATCCCGAGAGGAATCTCACCTGGAGATGGACTAAACGTATGTCTGTTTGCCAACAGTCCTTTCTCCATGATGAACTTCCACGACAGAGCCCGAGCGACCCGATTCATGGGGGACCCTCCCCGCTCAGAATGGCCCCAAGCAGCCCCAGAGGCTGGCAGAGACGCCTCTCACTCTCGCCTCTCACTCTCGGCTCGGCTCGGCTCGGCTCGGCTCGCTACCCATGTGTCCCCGTAGATGGGGAACCGGGCCGCGTTCCCTTGAGAGTCCCCTGACCTGAGGGCTGAGAGGAAGGGAGCGCTGGGGTGGGGGATGGGGAGTAGGGGGTGGGGTATGGAGCAAGCGGGAGGGGAGGAGGGAGGTCAGGGCGATTCATTCCAATGGATCTCACTCCAGGGCTTGCTTCATTCAAATGCAGAAAGCTCTCCGGTGACGTCAGGGCCTCGGACCTCCCTCGCCTCGGGCTTCTCCGAGTTCCCCCACCCTCAGGCCGGCAGCTCACCAACTTCAGGGAGGGAGGGAGGGAGGGAGGGAGGGAGGGAGGCTGTTGGAGAAAACCGGCCCGGCCTGTCCGGGTGGGAAAGAGTGCCCTCTATCGGCCAACCCAGGAACCAGCCCTCACCCGTTTAGGAATCCCGCGAGGGGGGGTGGGGAGCGAGAGGGAGGGGTTTGAGGGGCGTGAGTCCAGGGTCCAAGGCGAAGGTCAACAGTAGATCTCGGCGTCTTAGATCCCCTAGGAGGAGAGACATAGGTGGGAGTGGAGCGATGAGGGTCGCGGGAGGCCTGGTGAGGGATGATTTGACTCAATAACCCCGGGTCACCAGACCCGCCAGCACACTCTGCTCCAGTTGCCGGTTTTGATCATCCATCCCTCCACCCCCACCCCCCACCGCACACACCGCTCCAAGTGTGCCACTCACGACAGACACCCTTTTATCATTCATCTTTAACTTCCCCGTGGATGGATGGATGGATGGATGGATGTGTGAACATCAAAAAAGATTCAAATCTGTGGAGAATGTCTGTGAGTTCACTTGAGGCAATTGCCAGGAAGCAGATTCTCAACATAATGGGATAACACTCTGTAGAATGGAGGGTGTGTGTGTTTTAACCTTGTTGTATACATGTCAAGCAAAAGAGGAGATGTAAGTGGGTTACATGAACTCCGTTGGTGATAGATGAGGGAGGCCAGAGAAGGCAAAGCGGGGGTGGGGGTGGGGGGGCAGGAAACCTCTGGGATTGGATAAAAATTAAAATAAAATGACAGACACATACTTCTCTTACTTAGGTTGGCGTAGGATAGGTAACAGTCAGCAACGTACTCAATAAAAATAAGGGGATTTAAAAAGGAAAATTACACCCTAGCCGGTTTGGCTCAGGGGAGATAGAGCGTCGGCCTGCAGACTAAAGGGTCCCAGGTTCGATTCAGGTCAAGGGCACATGCACGGGTTGCGGGATGGATCCCCGGCGCCGCCGCCCGCTCCCCCCCCACCCCCCACCCCACCTCCCAGGAGGGGGTGTGCAGGAAGCAGTGGATCCATGATTATCTTTCATCATTGATGTCTCTCTCTCTCTCTCTCTCTCTCTCTCTCTCTCTTTCCCCCCATCTTTGAACTCAATAAAAACACTATAAAAAAGAAAGATTGACCTTTGTCAGGGAAGGTAGCAGCCTAGGACATGACTACTCACCATCACTGTTTGTTTGTTAAACTTTTAATTTCTGTCCATGGATGGATGGATGGATGGATGGATGGATGGATGGATGGATGAGTGGGTGGATGGATGTGTCCTCCCTCCCTCCCTCCCTCCCTCCCTCCCTCCGCCCACCCGTCCGCTCACCCGCTTTCCACGGGAAATCCTCAGTCTCATGTCACACACTCACTGGTGATTACACTCGCTGCCTCCTTCCTCCCTGTGAAAAAGAGGAAGTTAAATGGACGAACCTGAAAGAGCCCCACAGGTGGCAACCGTGAAGCAAGTGCACACACATGTGTGCGTGTGTGGCATTTGTCAACAATGTAAGAAATCCTCCAACCTGTGCAGAATTTCTGTGAGTGTCTTTCAGCCAAACTGTCCAGAAATGTCGCTCGTACGCCGGGAAGCACAATCTCAACGGCGGGAGATGATGTTCCAAAGAATGGCAATGTCGGCCCCCTTATTTTATACACTCCAATCCCAGGAGGAGACCGTACGTGGGTTACATGAAATCCACTGGTGACATTTTAGGGAGGCGGGAGAAAGCAAAGCGGGCAATCCCCCCCCCCCCCGCCACCCCCCCCCCACACACACACACACAGGAGTCCTCTCATGGGGCGAACCAACCGTGACTCTAAAGTCGTGATCCTGACCCCGGGAGTTGTATTAAAAATCAAGCTAAAGGAGTGTGAATGTAAACTGTAGGCTTATCAAAGGTTCAAAGGAGGTCTGTGTTTACCACCATTGAAAGAAAACAAACCAAGAAAGAGATCAAGGGTGGGTCAAAACATCCTCTCTGGGACTGGGAGGGAGAGAGTTCCTGCATCTGTCCAAGAGGGTCATCTGCAGTGTTGAAAAGCCAGGGTTCAGCAACAGGGGATATTTTCTTCCTCTCAGGGATCATGAAAAGCATCCATGACAGTAAGGGGGTGAGTATGGGGTGGGTGCTGTCATTGAAAAGGCTAGGTGAGCAGGGAGAGCTATGCCATTTACAGGCATACCCTATCCACTTTTCCTTTCACAGAATTTACACAATGACTTAATGTTTAGTTTTGAATGGCATTACTTCTTGAGTCTCCTCCTCATTGTTTCCAAGTCTTTGGTTGATACTCAGGTGTAGGACGAATGTATGTATGTATGTATGTATGTATGTATGTATACTGTGTGTGAGCCCCAGGATGGACAGAATCTGGGGGGGGGGGGGCGGTGAGTGGAATAGACTGGAATGGAGTGGAGGAGCGGGGGAGCAAGAGGAAGGGAGAGAATTGGAGGGAGGCAGGAGGGAAACTGGAGAAGAGAGGATGCCAAAGGACCTCGTTAGTTAATGACACCGGGCATGGCTCTTATTCTGAGTTTTTTGTTTGTTTTCCTCGAATGCCACCTATGCAGAAAACAACCTGTGTGAAGTTCAACTAAGGTCACCCACACAAGAATAAGGACTACCCATTGACTGCAAGGCTCTGTAGTAGGTCGCCCGCTGTTTGCACTTGGCAGAGACTCAAATCTGAGGCAAGGGGAAGAGCGAGTAAGCTGGAGTAGAAGAGGGAGAGGTGTGTCCCCTACCCCTAGGAACCAAGTTTAGGGGGTTGAAGGGCCAAAAAAATAGAATAAAATAAAAAGAAAAAAGAAAGGAAGGAAGGAGGGGGAGAGAGGAGAGAGAGAGAGAGAGAGAGAGAGAGCGAGAGAGAGAAGAAAAGAAAGAAAGAAAGAAAGAAAGAAAGAAAGAAAGAAAGAAAGAAAGAAAGAAAGAAAGAAAGAAAGAAAGAAAGAAAGAAAGAAAGAAAGAAAGAAAGAAAGAAAGAAAGAAAGAAAGAAAGAAAGAAAGAAAGAAAGAAAGAAAGAAAGAAAGAAAAAAGAAAGAGAAAGAGGAAGGTCCTCGGTTCAGTCCTGACTATGACTTTCTGGGGCATGGCAGGGCACGGCACGGCACACCCGGTCGGTCGCCGCGAGTGGTGTGGTTTGTGGTTTCCAGCCAGAAACCCCACTGTGGTCCACTTCAGTCCACCTCATACCTTTCCTGGCTGGGGAGAGTTCCTTTGGATCACAAGGACAAACCCAAAGGAGGACAAAGTTCAGAATGCCTAATTCACCCCTGCCCATTTCTACACGACAAAGCCGT
>NW_027223830.1:160000-161923 GCF_028538775.1 Myotis yumanensis
CGGCGTTTTCCCCGCGACGGACGCCGGCCCCCGGCCCGGCGGGACCCTCCCCCGACTCGGAGGGGGGAGGCGCGGGCCACAGTAAGGCACAAGCTGCGTCGCCGCTCGGCCCCTCAAAGCCGGTGCGAGAGGGGCCCGAGCGCTCAAACACAGAGGCGGCTATCCGAACGCGCTTCCAGAGGAGGGGCGGCGGCTGGGGGGTCCGGTACCCCAAGGCACCCTCTCGGATCGCTAGAGAAGGCTTTTCTCACCGAGGGCGCGTCGTCCCCCAACCCCAGCAGAAACACCCCATCGGGCCCGCGGAGCCACGTGGAGACACTTCCGAGGGAACACGGGGGGGCCCGGGGGAGGACCCGACCGGGACAGGGTCAAGCACAGGGTGGACACAACAGGCGCTCGCGATAGGGGCCGTTCGAGAGAGAGAGATTGCGCGGGAGGAGCGAGCCCGTGCCGCCTCTGGGCTTCGTCCTCTTGCCTCACCGGGGGCCTCGTCCACAGTTAACTAAAAGAGAGCCCGCGGTGTTGCGTCGGGAACACCGGCACGACGCAAGACGGAAAAAAGAAAAAAAAAAACACTACAATAACGGAAGAACAGGCGGCAGCAAAAACAAATCAACTCTCACGGTCAGCCAGCGGCCGGCACCCGCTGACTCGGCCCCGTCGCGGTCGCCCGCGCGGCACACGTTGCGAGGGCCCGGCCCCCCCTCCCGCGAGGGGGGACGGGCGTGCCTTCCCCTTATCCGGCCAGACTCCCCCGGGGCTCCCCTCCAGCGCACCGCCGACAGCGGCGGCCCGGCGGGGGGCTCGCGGGGAGCGGGAAACGACACCACCAGCTCGGCCTCAGGCACCTGCAGGACAGCCCGGAGCGCTCCAGGGGCACCCGCCGAGGGCCAAGGCGAAACAGCGACCGCACGCCCAACGGGGGAGGCGCGTGCGGCGCGACGACGGGACGCCCCCTCCCCGCCGCGAGGAGGGGCGCCCGCGACAACGCAAGCCGGGAAAGGCGAGCGGAGGGTGTCCGCTGCGTCAGAGAGACCACGGGCGTGACACCGAGGTCGGGCCGGGTTCCGCACCCCTTCCCTTCCACGCACCGCCGTCGGACGGGGAGGAGAGGAGAGGGGCCCGCGGGCAGAGCGAGAAGAGCGGTCCCATTCGCCAAGGAATGTCCGTCCCTCGGCTGGCGCGGCTTAGGCCCGGCCCGGGAGAGCGCGACGTCACCACATCGATCGGACGGCAACAAAAAACGGGGCGAGAAGAAGGGAAACGTGGCGGGGACAACCGTCCGGAGCACGAGCCTGCGCTTCAGCCTCGCCACGTAAAGCCCTTCGCTCTCTTCTCACGCGGAGGAGGAAGACCACGGTCCGCGGGGACGGGGCCCGAGACGTACAGCAGCCGGCGCGCGCAGGCCCGAGGCGTACGGCTTTCGCTCGTGCGGCCGGGGACGTGGGGGGAGTCAGGCTCCGGGTCGCGGCCGAGAACCTCCCGGGGACACCCCCCGTCGTCCAATCACCCGAGGACAGCGTGTCCACAGTCATCTCGTGGTACAAAATGCCAACTTTAGGCAAAACACGGACGGTGCCCGGTGACGGGGGCCTCTGTCTACAGGTCACGCCTGACTCCCGGAAGCGAGTCGCGGCCACAGGAGACCCCACGGGACCCCATCGCCACCAAAGAAGGGCGGGGGGGGGGGGGGGGGGGGGGGTTGGACGGGACTATCTGGTCGACCCCCCAAAGCCAGTAAAGAGAGCGTGCCACGGACAGGCGGCAGCAAGAGGGAGAGGGCCGGGCCGTCCACGGCCTCCCTCACCACTTGGCACGCCTGGGCAACGGCCCGGTCAAACGTGCTTCCGAGTCGGGACTTTGAAAAAATTCCGCCCGGCGCCTAGAACCACCGTGTCGTTGGAAGGCCCGGCCGCGGCGTCG
>NW_027223831.1:0-97500 GCF_028538775.1 Myotis yumanensis
TTGGATTTCTGTAGTGGGTTTAATCAGGCACATTTATCATCATTCATTAGTCAGAACAAGCCAAAATAACAACAACAACAACAACAACAATAATGCAGTTCTCAATTCCTAACATCTCTGTTTCACCCCGCCATTGCTTGTGGATGCTCAGCTCATGCATACTGTGGCCAGCTCCATCTCGGTCCATCTTCATTCAAACTGAAAACCCGACACACACAGAGGGCACCTGCCCTGACTCATGCATCCCTTGTCACCCAGGCACTGGATTCCAATCGAGAGGGCAAACAGTGCTTCTTGGTTCAATACAACACATGGCAGGGCCTAATTCTAGACACTAGGCTGTCTGAAATGCCATTGGGGACAAAGTCCATCCCTACATCAGGCATTGCCTCTGAATTTCTAATGACTTCACAAGCCGAGAAAGGCAAAGCAGCCACAGCTCAGAGTCATATGTGAGGATTCGGGCCTCAACTACTACAGGATTCTTGGAAGTGGTGGGCTCACTTCAGCTCAGAGCGACACGCTTAGGTATTACCTACTTTCTGAAAGATTCTAGACAGAAACTGTGGCATCAAGTGCTAAACACCTCAAACCCTTTGCAAAAGTGAGAAGGCCGAATCCATTCCCCTTCTGTCCTGTGGATCCCTTGAGGAGTCATCAGTGGCCCATGAAAGCCTTTCCTAGCCACAAGGCATAAATAGATATATAAAAATACATATTGGTAGGTTTCTAAATCTGACAGTGCTCTCTCAAACACAGCTCTGCTCAGTGGCTTTATTACTGCGCCTCTGCAACAAAACGGTGCCGGGGGGTGACCAGTGACGTCAGGAACGCCAGAATGAGGAAGTCAGAAAGCCCTTGGGGACGGGAACCTCCTTGCGCTGCAAACATTCCTCCAAGAACCGCTTGAGGCGTCTGAAGGATCCCATCTGTCCCGAGCTTGTAATGGCTTCAATCCTGGGGCAGTAGTCCTCTTTGATGAGAAGGATCATCTTCCAGAACTGGGCCTGATACTGCTTCATGAGGGCATTCCCACACACCTCTAAGAAGTCCAAGAGGAGGGTGGCCGTCACGTCCGGCAGGGGCTCCATGTTTAGTATCTGTGCCAACCAGCGCCAGCCATGGTTTAAGCCATGAGGGTGAACCTCTTGTCGAGTTCCATATGGCCACCGGAGCTGGATGATGGCAGCATAGAGACGCATCATCCCGGACATGCGTTTCAGAAAGCAGTCCTGCTGCTCCACCTTGGAATCCTTCACTTGGTAGCCAAGCATTCTTTGATAGTCTTCCAAAGCCATTCCCTCCCTGGAAGCTGGGTAGAGAGGGACAGAGTACGGACAATTCTTGTGCAGATGAGCCAAGATGAGGTCCCCCACCCTCGGGTGCAGCTCCCAGATCCCGGACGCTACGGCGGCGATGGGGAACGCAACTTCATGATGAGAGGCCACCTCTTCCTCTCCTAGTTTCACAAACTTCTCTGCCAGTTTGTACTGGACAAAGTCCAGGCCCTGTGGATTCAGTGTGATGGACACAGAGCGCCCACCAGATTGAACAGGTTTCCCAGAGAGCAGGTTGTGGATCTTGACAAAGATCTCCTTCAGCTTGGAGCCTGCGATGGTGGAGATCTGGCTCACTGGGATAGTGGCTGCCTTCTGGAGGTCCATCTTTATCTTTTTGACCTGGCTGTCTTTGCTGCCGGTCAGTCCCTCAAAGGCCAGCACACACTGACGGGAGGCCTCCTGCAGCTGCTGGTGCCACTGCATTGTACTGTCTTGGACCTTCACCTGGAGGCCATCACTCCGTGTCCCTCCCGGGCCCTGGCTGGGAGCGGGCACTCATTGTGGACCTCTGGCCTCTGCTGCACCTGTGCCTCTTGCCGCTTCACCCGGGCCTCCTCTTCAATCTGCCTCCTCCTCTTGTCTTCACACGCCCTGGCGACCGTCAGGAGGTCCCGCATTTCTTGCAGCGCGCTCTCGGCCACGGCTTTGTCCTCTGCCGTGGGAACGCCGTTCTCTGAGGTGGTCCGAATGATCCCCGCGATGAGGCCGCGCAGCTGGTTGCCTCGGCTCCGCAAGGCCAGCAGGTCCACCTTCGGGTCTCTGTGCTGGCCCACGGAGTCCAGCTGCTGGTTGAGGTGCAGCAGCTCCTCCTGCAGGGCATAGAGGCTCCGCAGGCGGAGCTGGCCTTCCTCCCTCCGCAGCCGCTGCTGCTCTGCCTCCCACAGCTTCAGGTTGAGAATCTCCGCTCTGTAGCGATGCTCCGCTTTCAGCTTTTCTTGCTGTGCCAGGGCTTCTCTGGAGCTCTTGTCCAGCACTTCCCTCAAGTCCTGGAATTCTTTGCGATGCTCCCGTTCCTTGCGTTCATCAAAACGCTTCAGCTGTTCAGATGCCATCTCAGAGAGCGTTCGCACCTTCCTCCCCTGCTCCTCCTGCCACAACCTCAGGCCCTCTGTTCCTTGCATTCTGTGCACTAGCTCATACATTCGGATGCAGCCTTCCACCTCGATGCCCCTGGAGGACCGAAGTAACATGGGTTCCGTGTGCTGGGACCCACGTGTGCCCTTGGTCCCACCTGGTGTTGCTGGTGTTCTCGGGGATGCTGGTGAGAAGGCAAGGCTTCTTATGGGATACCTGGGAACAAATGAAGGTTGGTCCAGGCCTGAAGTGGAGCTAGATGATGTCGAAGTCTCTGAGGCAGACAGGTTCTCTTGTGTGGGGGGTAGGATATGATCTACCACCCATCCGGCGTAAGAAGATAGCTGGGGAGTGGACGCACGTTCTTCTAAAACATCCTCGCCCCGCAGAAGCCAGTCGCGGCGGTAGCAGAGGCGACCTTTGCCGGAGCTGCGCAGCGCCTGCAGGGCTCCCGGCGGCGGCGGCTGAGGCAGCGGCGGCTCTCGGACGGCATGGCCCGTGCTGCAGGCGCTCTTCCGAGGTGCCGCGGGTGGAAAAAACAAACCCCTCGAATCAGCCGCCCTGGAAGCGGAAGCGAGCGCTCCCTCACTCTAAAGTTGCTTCCTAATTGCTCTAGCCAAGTTCTGGCCAGGATCTCCAGCCAAGTTCTGTCTCGGATCTCCAGCCAAGTTCTGGTTTGGATCTCCAGCCAAGTTCTGGTTAGGTTCCCCAGCCAAGTTCTGTGTCTCCTTGCCTTGGGACGTCTGTATTTATACCAGGTGATTTGAATCCTGTCGGTTTCTATTCCAAAGTTAGAGCTGGTTGGGCGCTGGCAGGCGGGAGCGGAGCCACAGACAGGCTATTCCACCGGGAATCCACCAATCACACCGCCGCAATGGGCGTGGCTGCTCTAGCGTGGCTTATGATTGGCTCAGCCCTCCCGCCTCGGTATATATAAGTCTCCCTCCCTGCAGCACAGCGACTTGTTGGTCAGACAGCCAGCGACTCCACAGTGGGAGGGGTGAGAGCAACTTTTTTACATATGATATCGGTGGACTGTGGTGGCCGTTACAGGTGGAGGCATGGAGGAGTGCGCTTGCCTCTGCGGCTTGGGCTCTTCGCGGGGATGTCGGCATCCTCTGGAGTGCCAGGGCCCAGCTGAGACATCAGCGCCGACACCATTTGGTGGCTACTGTGCATGCACATGATGGCCTGCCTGGGCTGCTATGTCGGTGCTCCGGGCTGAGCCCATTGGGGCGCACATGACCTCGTTACCCATTCAAAGTGCTGAGATCGAAATAGCTGCTGCTGGTGCAGGACCCACTGGAGAGCTGCTGCCCACAACCTTCCCAAGGACCCAGCCCAGCCTCCACGCTACTCCTGGCAGTGTGCTCTGGCGCCCGTAGGACTGGGCGAACTTTCGGAGTGTGCACACCTGCGAATCGCAGCTTCCTGCTGCTTTTCCCTTCGCATTCCCTGGACTTGGAGGATTCAACCCCTTCTCGTGGCAACATTGAACACCGGGAAGACGCATCACGTCTTGTTGGGGGGGGGGGGGTATTTTACTTATTTTATTTTATGTATTATGCTGTATGAAATGATTTATGAAGTTCCGCTGCATCTACTTTTTATCCCGTACTAATAAAAGTCTGCACAACATGTCGTGCTTGTGATTGGGTTTCATTTCTGATCATGTCAGATCATGTTTGGCATCATGGTTATGCTACAAAGCTCAGGTCCCTGAGAGGAGAGTGGAGTCTGATGTTCCTTGAAATGACAGTAGTTTGGGCTCCAACTCTAGGTCCCTGCCTAATCCCTCTCTCACAATCAAGGTCATCCCCACCCTCAGGGGCACTAAAAGCCCTTAGGAATTCACCCTCCAAAGGTGCCCCTCCCTTCTGTGGTCCTTCGGCAGCCTCAGTGCCCCTCTCAGAATCCCTCAGTCCATGCCCACCCCAACCCCAGCCGAGGAGCCCTCCCTGACCTGGACAACTTCAGAACATGTCCAGAATCCTACCTCTGCCTCAACCATGCCGTGAAAATGCGAGCTCTCTGCAGCTTCTGGAAGAAGGGTGCAAGGGCTGATTGAAGTGATGAATTTACTCATAGATAAACCGTGTCTCTGCATTCCGCAGTTCACATAAGAAAGAAACCAGATGTCATCCAACAGTGCAGAAAGTCACCTGGACTGGAGGAATGCCTTAGTAGACACAATGACATGTACACCACAGTGTGACCCTGGGATTCCCTTCATGAGTGTTTTCAACCTCAGAGTGCAGAACATGATTCACCCTAGAGAGAAACCATGTGAATGTCATGGAAGAGGGAAAGGCTTTCTGCAACGACCTGGGCTTAGAAACCACAATGCTGTGCACAACGGAGAGAAGCCTTATAAGTGCGGTGAG
The DNA here is from genome assembly GCF_028538775.1 of Myotis yumanensis. NCBI lineage: Eukaryota > Metazoa > Chordata > Mammalia > Chiroptera > Vespertilionidae > Myotis > Myotis yumanensis. The sequence continues at coordinate 4,799 of NW_027223831.1, forward strand.
TGTGGGAAAGCCTTCAGTCAGAGTTCTTTCCTTAGACAGCATGAGGCCATCCACACAGGAGAGTAACCACATGAATGTTCCCTCTTTGACAAAGCTCTCAATCAAAGATCTTACCACAGAAAAGCAGGATTGAGTCCATCCGGGCAAGTAGTGCTATGAATGTCACTAGTCAAAGCTCTGGCCTGAACCCGCACCAGAGAATGCACACGGGGCAGAAACCACATGTATGTCCCATGTGTGGGAAGGCTTTCCGTCAAAAGTCTGAGCTGTCGACATGTTACCACATAACACACACCAGAGAGAATCCATGCGAATGCGGTTAGTGTGCGAACGCCAACATGCGAATCTCATCAGACACCAGAGTTCCTACACGGGAGAAGAGCCCTAGACATGTCACCTATGTGGAAAATCCTCCAGTCATGGTCCTTCCCTTAGAAAACATGACGGAACTCAACAAAGGAGAGGGAATCATGGAAGACCAACGCTGTTTTACACATTATTCACTCGAGTGAAATGATGCAGGGTAAAATCAGGTGAAACCTTTTATTCATCAAACAACACTGGTCATGTACGGGACCATTCACAGTGTACAAACCACTGTGTCTCAAAGGCGAGGCATTCGCTGATCACTTATTTCTTACTCAACCTAAAATATCCCACACCAAGGATACAGCAATCCCAAATGGAAACCCACATACTTAGTTGTTTCTATATTAGAAAATATGAGGGCATGTGTGCTGTGTGTTTGTGTATGTGTGTGTGTGTGTGTACGCGTGCGCGCACGGGAGAAACTGCCTGTGCAAACACTAATAAAGAGCCCTTCAACACACAGCTCAGCAAGTAATGAAATGTCTGTGGAAATGAAAGTTGCTTATAGAAATGTGACATCCATTGCAGGAAGCTAGGGTGATCTGGAAACTTTGAATATAGAATTTTGTAAGAAATTCATCTTTCAGGACAGCAATGCTTGCCCATATTGGAACAAGAAAATCTGTTGCGAAAGAAGCAAAGTGTTGGTGTGGTGGTTTTCCTTATGCAGTTTTGAACACATACATTCAGGTTCACACAGCCCTTTCCCCAATGGCTGCTTGGAAACATGGTTGTAGCCTCCGTCAATGTTTTCTTCAACACGATCTGCTTAAGACACAGCCAAGATCTTCTGCCTCAGGTGATAGACGCCTCTGTATGACGGGACCCTGTTCAGGCAAGTTCATTCGGGCATAACAAAGGCTCTCACGGAAAAATCTTGGTGGGACATCATTCTATGGCTCTGCTAAGTGGGGCCAGGAGACAGAGTTCTAGACAGTCTTTTTTTTTTTTTTTTTTTTTTTTGTTCGTTACACACCCTGTTTCTCTTTTAGACATCATGGAGCAGGGGGCCTCCAGTCCCAATTTACAAACCAAGGAATCGGTTGGGTTATCCCTTGTGGACGTCAGGGCCGTCAACTCTCGTGGAGACCAACGTGCTCCCAGGAAGCAGAAATCATGTCCAGTTAGGGGAGAAGACACCCTGAAATGGGAAGAGGCAGTTCAGATGGCGAGCTGAATGTAGCTAGGAGATCTCACAGTGTGGTTTCCTTTGGCATTCCATCACGCAGGTCATCGTTTCTCAGGTGGATTCTAATAAAAGCCCCCTGGGGAACAGCACACTACCGAGTCCTCTTGAGGGTAGGGCTGTGGGAAATTGATATAGGGTTACGCCTCAGACTGACCTGCTGGCAAAGTCACAAACAAGTCCTAGCTTGAAGGGCACAGTCCTCTTAGCATAATTAGGCTTGACCTTATAACACTCCCTAGATCTTATCTGGGAAAGCTAATGGGATGAGGAAGTGCAGGAAGTGTAACCATGGTCAAAACAAGTGAAACTCACAAGAACTGTGTGACTATGGTAATCACTACCTTGTTTACCTCTCACTATAAAAGCTTGGTGAGGCCTGAGCACAGTGGAAGTCCTTCTCCCTGAGTTGGACTTGCTCGCCTGGTCCCCCATATTCCCAAATTATCTTGTGTCTTTTCTATTTCATTTGTGTGCGGCTCCACTTCCAGACCCGAACCCTGAACCACGCAGGATGTGGAGGGAAACACTTACGACATCTGGTGCCCGTCGGGAACTCTGGAAGTAAAGGTTTCGCTAGAGCGAAAAAATGAAGTTTCACTGGCAAAGTGAGGAACAAAGAATTCACCATAAAGGTAGGAAAATTCACCGTAAAGGTGGGTTATTTCACCGCACACAAACGCCCACAATCAGCTACAGTGGTCCGGAGCTGTAGGCGGTGTGGGAACGTTTTCTCAACCAGGCTAACGGGGCAGGATTCGGCTTTAAAAAAGTAGATTGGGCTTTCAAAAAAGTAAGAAACTTTATTACAGACTGTTGCGTTGCATGCTTAAGGAGCTAAAGTTCCAGGAGATAATCTCTTATAGTTTTTGCATGTTGTTATAGAACATAATTTTTGTTTTCTTGAAAAAGGTACATTAGATCTTAAAAGTTTGCCAAAAAGTTAGAAATCGAAAAAAGATCAGCAGCAGGGAAAAACTTGCCTCCAAAGTGTTTTCCCTTGTGAAACACAGTATTTCATTTACTAGAGCCTTTGAGAGAGGCCAAGGAGGATAAATCTCCTCCCCTTGCACCTTCCACTCCTAAAGAGGAGCAGAAAGAAAAGAAAAAATGGGAGGAATGGCCTTCATGGCTCCCTCCACCTCCATGTCCTAATTAATTCTCTGTTAATAGAATCACCTGTGCAAAAACACCAAACTATAAAGAAATTGTAATATTAAAAGGTACTCTTTTAAATCAGGAGGGAAAAAGAAGAGCGCCATTGTTCAAATTAAAATCTGTTTCTTGACCTGAGGCAGAAGATCTTGGCTGTGTCTTAAGCAGATCATGTTGAAGAAAACATTGACGGAGGCTACAACCATGTTTCCAAGCAGCCATTGGGGAAAGGGCTGTGTGAACCTGAATGTATGTGTTCAAAACTGCATAAGGAAAACCACCACACCAACACTTTGCTTCTTTCGCAACAGATTTTCTTGTTCAAATTAAAATCTTAATTTGTATTTGGAATCTAAAATCTGTAATAAGAAATGAAATTCCGCTACAGAATCCACCTCTGGTGTGGAGAGATTCAAAGGTGGCAGGAGAGGGCAGAGTTTTCGGCTCGCCCGTAAAAAGATTAGTTTTGTTAAAAAATTATCGGAGAACATCTTATGACAACCAAACTTTGGCTAAGATAACCTTGGGTGCTAGCCATGACTTTAGAAAGCGAAATAGGAAAAAATTTAAAATGTCTTTTTCTATTAAGCATGACTTTGGGAAAAATATGCCATCTGAGTCATTTGTTGAAACTTCCCCCAAAGCAGGATGGTGAGGGAAGGGAAGAAAGCACATGGCCATCCAATATGGACGCCCCCTCCCCAACTATTCTAATTGAAAAGTTTCACAAAATTAAAAAAATTCGTCTGGGATTTCTGTGCACGTGTAAAGAGAAAAACTGGCTTGGAACTAAAGCGCGCATCGTCCGATTTTGGACATCTAGATAGAGTTTTGAGCTGAAATCTCTTTACAAATGTACAGAATAAAACCCAAGACTGATTATTTCCTAAGAAAAATGGCGAATTTGACCCAGGGAAGAAATGCAGGCTGGTTATAGCAACAAGATTGTTATTTTTCCATAATAAAGTGATTTTTGAAATGTTAATAAAGCCTGTTCCAAAGTTAATCTTAAAAGCCTCAAAGAAATTCAGTAAAATTGTCTGTTACAGAAAATTTGCCAAAGCAACTGCCTTAAAATGATAATTGGGTTTGAATCTAAAAACTTATACCTAGGTATTTTGAAGTGAAATAATGCTGAAATATTGATCTGAGTGTGCCTCATACTAAATCTAGAGGACAGAATTAAATCTGTTGGTTGATTATGTCTTGCATTTTTGAAGTTTATTCTTAAAAATGTTATTGATTGAGAAATGCTAAATATTTGACTTGCCAGCTAAAAGTTTAAGGTTCAGATTGAATTGGGAAAAATTATGTAATTGAGGTAGCTAAATGCCTAAAGTATAGAGATTTATCTTTGAAAAAATAACTTTTATTTTCTTTGAAATAATTAGAATTCAAAATATGTTACTCATTGATCTGATTAAAAAAGAGGATAAATTCTGTGATCCCAACTGAAATTTTTATATTCAAAGATCAGTTTTAATTTAATTGATATCTCTTAATAATTATAAAAGGTATATAATCTTTAAATCATATATACACATATATATTTGATGGTCTTCCAAGTTGGATTTCAAAACTATAACCAAGGAATGACTTTGGGACATTTCACGGGCCCTGAAATGTTTTCAAAAGTTTATTCTCTCTTCTTAAAGGATTTTTTAATAAAGCCAATTTAATATACTTGAAATCACATGGAAAGCTTTATCAAATATAAATTAATAAATATATTTTAAGTTTTTGCCTCTAAGAAAGGGCAAAACAAGTTATTTTGTTTTATATTTCTTAAAATACAGCAGTAGAATTTTAAGATGTCGTTTAAAATGACAAAAGCTCCTCGCAGCTGCATTTTAAATTAGGCTGGAGGTGGGGCAGCGTTTGCACCTCGTGAATCAGACATAAAACTTTACTAAATTTACTAACTTTATTAATAAACACACCTGCTATAAGAAGCCAGTATCTTTATAAGCAGCCTAGTAAAGTAAAACTCTTTTCAAAAGGTTACTGAAGGCTTCCCATGATCCCTCTGTATATGCAAACAAGCCGATAGGGAATGCTGTTTAAAAATATTATCTTAAAATTAATAAAAGGGAGAAATTTTAAAATTTTGAAATATCTTCCACTAATATTTATTGGAAATTGAATTGCCATGGCCTAGAGCAAAGAATATCCTTACATGATATTGTTCTACACTGTCATTGTACATTTATCCTAAACAAATTTACAAACTAATTCTTTGAATGTCTGGCAGGAATTTAATAAGGACATTAAAGGATTTAATCCCTTTCACTGTGTGGAAGGCTCCCTGGGAAGGCACTTGAGCATTCTATATTGACCTCTCTTGCTCTTTTTGTCAAGAGGGTCCCTCTTCTTACAATCCAATTGCCCACAGCTGTTGCCTGAGCTCTGTTCATGCTGAGGTTGAAGCCTCATGGTGGCTGGTGCCGTGGATCTGTCTCTCGCCCAATGGCATGAGCTAGGACCTCCCTGGAGAAGAAACCTGGGTTCCCCAAGATATGTGCAATGCCGGGGCCCCACCAGTAGGTGAGGGAATCCCAAGGCAATTGCTGGGCGTGGAGGCCACAGGGGCATAGGCTACCAAGGAGACAGAACTGTACCTCACATCACCCTGCTTGGCCCCGGAGGATGGCTGGTTAGTCAAAGACGGGTAAGATTCCTCGGGGAGGAACAACCTAAGACAGGCACAGTCGCAGAGGGGCCAGCAGAAGAGAACTTGGGGGTCAACAGAGGTGGAGCACGGATCCTCACCCCCCCCAACTATGCAGGGGATTGAGCACTCACCCCTTCTGAGGGAGGTCTCCTGCCCCCATGGCTGCTTCTTGCTTCCCATGCCCAGCCCAGATCAGGACCCAGGTAACAGAAAGAGACTTGGCCCAGCTGAGATCAGTACCCAGACAACAGAGACTTGGCTGACAACAGCTACCCTATATCTACATCCAACCTAATACCAGGAATGCTCAGGGCTTTCTCAAGGATGCAAAATAATCCTTTCCATTAACATTTACAGTGTAAACTAAGATTGTTGTTAGAGTATTAAATTTGACGGTAAAATAGCAGTCAGGTTTTCAGATTCAAATTGGCTCAAGAAGTATTAACCAAAATTTTCATTTCATGGTAAATTTGCTTAACATGCAATGATCCTAAAGCAGTCATATTTTTGTGCAAAAAAAAAAAAATTAAAATTTACAGTTATCTAGACTGCATTATACATTTTCCAAAAATCCTCCTAATAATTAAGTCAAAAAAGGGGGGGGATAGTGGAAAAATACCATGTAAGGAAAAATATCCTGTAACTAAATTACATCTAGAAAAAATATTTTTCATTTATAATGCTAACAGACACCTAGGAAAACACACAAGGTGTCAAAATAAGCCAAAGGAAAATCATTTGGGCAAATATAAAAAGGACCCCAAGTAAAATTCCATTTATTAACCTTCGGTTGAGAATATGTTTGTATATTTTCAGAAAACAACTTCAAGACCATGTGGATTCCTGCAACAGAGAGGAATTCTCAGGAATGCTCCAGCCATGAAGACAAGAGGAGAGACAGTTCAGAGATGGAGACGCTGACGACGCTTTGCCATGCTAGCAGTCAGCAGCTGTGCGTCGCTGCAGGTTGCCCAGGATCAAACCAGAGAGGGTCAGACCTGCATTGCCACCATTTGTCCACCATCCAGAACTGAAATATCATTGCTGACATCTACACATAAGGAACTGTCGGACATTGAAACTTGGACTCAGAACTGTTAGACATTGAAATTGGGACTTAAACCATTTTTTGTTCTTGAAATGTTATGCTTAAGTTTTAAAATGTTTTGGGTTACGGATTGGCATTGTTATTGTTTTAATTAGCCAGTTTTGTTTTTGATGTGTAAGTTATAGTAGCTTAATAATAAAAAAAAAAAGGGTGAGATGTAGGAAATTGATATAGGGTTAAGCCTCAGACTGACCTGCTGGCAAAGTCACAAACAAGTCCTAGCTTGAAGGGCACAGTCCTCTTAGCATAATTAGGCTTGACCTTATAACACTCCCTAGATCTTATCTGGGAAAGCTAATGGGATGAGGAAGTGCAGGAAGTGTAACCATGGTCAAAACAAGTGAAACTCACAAGAACAGTGTGACTATGGTAATCACTACCTTGTTTACCTCTCACTATAAAAGCTTGGTGAGGCCTGAGCACAGTGGAAGTCCTTCTCCCTGAGTTGGACTTGCTCGCCTGGTCCCCCATATTCCCAAATTATCTTGTGTCTTTTCTATTTCATTTGTGTGCGGCTCCACTTCCAGACCCGAACCCTGAACCACGCAGGACGTGGAGGGAAACACTTACGACACAGGGCCATGGCTGTCTGGCCACCTATGTCTGCCAGGCCCTAAGACAGGCGCAGGCAGCTGCTAGGTCAAAGGACTAATCAATGATTGGGCCTCCCCGAGGACCCGCCTGCCCCACCTCACCCCCATCCCACCCCACCCCTACGCACAGGCGTGCGAAAAAGCAGGCACACATGCACGCATGCAAGCACGCACACACCTGCACAAGGGGCGGGGCCTGAGGGCAGCGCTGCCTCGAGCCCCATTGGTTGGGACCGCTGGGTGGCGAGTACCTACCAACTATTTAAGGCGGCACTCGCAGGGCGGTTGCCACAGCTCCTAGCCCAGAGGGCCAAGGAGCATCCAGGATGCAAGACCCCGGTTTTCACACTGGCTCCCGGTTGTCCCCAAGCCCCCGGAGGGAGAGGACGCGGCTATGCCGCCGGCGGCGGCCTTGCACGGTGTTCAGCGCACAACAGCTGCGAGTCCTGGAGGAATTCTTTAAAGGCAAACCCTAAGGGACCTTTGAGGAACGCGAGACCCTGGCGGCCAGGCTGAACCTGCAGGAGGACCAAGTGAAGGTGTGGCTCAAGAGCCGCAGGGCCAAAGAGCAAAGGTTTCAGCGACTGCGCAAGCAGCAAGGCCAGGGAGCCCAGGCTGCGCCTCAGACACTGGCAGCCTGCGCCCCTCAGCCCGCGCCTGCGCCCTCCTCTGCTGGCCCTGCGTCCCAGGAGGACCCTTTGCTCCCTGCCAGCCCTGTGCTGCCCGCCATTTCTGTGCGCCCTGAGGAGCCAGTGTTCCCCTCTTGCTCTGTGTTCCCAGTCGGCTCAGTGCTCCCCGCAGGTCCTGGGCTCCGCGCTGCCCCTGTGTTCATGGCATGTGCTGTGCTCCTGGCGGGTCCTGTGCTCCCTGCAGGATTTGTGCTCCTCGCTGGCCCTGTGCTCCCCACCAGTCCTGTCCTTAGTGAAGCCCTTTACACCACGGGGGCCTTGTTTTCGTCATCCTCCCTCAGCACAGACCCTTGCAAGTCTTTCCAGCAGCAGATCCCAATGCCTCCACCTACAGCCAGGCCTTCTGCCACCCCTTTCCATCTGGGGGCTCTGGGGAGCACCTCGCCTGCCTCCACCAGCTTCTGTTGTCCTCTGGCATACTTCTCTCAGAGCTAATATACAAAAGCATACACATTTTATTCACCTCAACTTCAACCTCTGCCTCCCATGACCTCCAAGGCCCGCTTAGTTTGGTGTTTTTGCATCTCCGGTATCCCCCTTCCGGCACCCCTCCCCCACGCTCTCCTTTGGAGGAATAAACACCAGCCATCACAGCCATGTTCAGCAGAAGGAGAAAGAGAGAAAGAGAGAGAGAGAGAGAGAGAGAGAGAGAGAGAGAGAGAGAGAGAGAAACATTGATGTGAGAGAAACATGGGTTGGTTGCCTCCCACAAAAGCACCCTGCCCAGAGCCAGGATAGAACCTGGTAAGTGCAACCATGTGTGTGCCCTTGACCAGGATTCCCTTGTGACCCCGAATGGAACCTTCAGCTTTCCATTGCATGGTAGGACCTCTCACCTACTGAGCCACACCTGCAGGGCTCCGTTTTGTCTTTCAATTGGATCTTGTCATCTGTTTATACTAGAAGAGCTCATAGCCAGTTAAGGGTGCTTGCGATGTTATGGTTTACTGAGTGTTTTGGAATCCTCTGTTTCTCTTTTGTTTTCCTGCTCTCTCGTCCTGTATGTTGAGGACTTTCTGTAGTGCTACGTTTGAATTCCTTTCTCTCATTTCTCGCGTGCCTCCAATAGACTTTCGTTGTGTGGTTACCTGGACTCTTGACTTAGGACAAATTACATTGGAGGTTGAAAAACCAAGAGAAACACACACACACACACACACACACACACACATACACACCCCAAACCACCCCCAAGGTAAAGCCCTACCTCACACCACACTCCATCACTGCTAGATGTATTCAAGGACAGTTGACAACTTGGATAGCAGAGACAGTGAACAGGGCTTCTATAGAGTTATATGTCAATTTTCAAATGAAGCATGTGGTTAAGGTCATTTTTAAGTTTTTTTGTTGTTGTTTTTTTTGTTTGTTTTTTTTAGTAAACTCATTAGGTTTAAGGGCATCCGTTTGCCACGGATGGAAAGGACAGACAGATATGTGACAGGCAACGATAAGCACTGAAATAGTCCTTAAAATCCAGAAATTCTACTGATTAAAAAAATACAAATGGGACTGATGTTTGTAACCATTCACTGCCCAGAAATAGAATCAATTGCAATGAATGAAGAGAAATGAGCAAAGAAATAATAAAATAACATAAAATAAAATAACCTCCCCCCCCCCAACACTCTTCACGGGTCCTGGGTCCGAGGAGTCCACACAAGAGGCGACACCAGGCATCGCAGCCAGGTTCAGGAGAACGTTTCCTTGAGATGCTTTTGGTGAATGCCACCTGAAGGGCGGGCCGTGCGGGGGCCTAGCCTGGGTCATGAGCTTCCCCACCCTAAACTTGACCTCCAATGGGTGATGACGGCGATTCAGTCCTGGGGCCGCCGATTGGTGGGTCTCTGGCTCCTCCCACCAAGCTCTTGGGCTATAAAATGGAGCAAGGTGAGCGGCCCAGGGCCTTCTATTTGCAGAGCTTCTCAGCCCTGGGAGCTTTGTCGCCTTCGTTGCTCTCCAAGGCAGCTTTCAGAGGAGCGATCTTGCAAAGACCCTGTCTCGGGTCATAGAGGCCACTGAAGTGCCTGGCTAGAACCTGGCTAGGCTGCAGAACAACTGAAGGCTGTTTCCGTGTCATTCCTTCTTCGCTGACTCCGTGCAAACCTTTGGGAACCCCTGGCCCTCTGGTGAGTATGGAATTTAAATGTATATGTTTTTATTTTTTTGAGTAAATATCTCAAAAAAAATGCCTACTTTTGGAGCACTTTAATAGAGTGATCTTTGGTATAATATGCTCTTTCATTATTTATTTTATCTTATTTTAGAAATTGTTGGGGCCTGAAACTCAAAAAGCGAAGGCGCAGTTCCCGGCATTCCTGGTGGGTGGTACTTCCCGTTGACCCCAAGCTGATGTGAGGCACTTCCGGGCCTCTGTCACTAAGGCGGGGAAGATGAAGGCAGTGTCCGTGTTGGTCCGGGTTGAGTGGATAAAGAACTGAGTGAAATCAGGGAGAGGCGACCTGTTGGACTTATATTGGCTTCTCAGCGAAAACAAGAGCCACGGCAGTTCCACTTACAGAGATTTCCAGCGAGCTCTCTATGAGTTATCACACCATGTCATTCAAGAAAATCTGAAGCCCGAACAAGCAGCTGATGTTTTCAATGACATCAGCGAATTTCGTGAGGATGTGCCTTCCATTCTTGCTGATGTCTTTTGCATGTTAGATATTGAGACAACCATTTTAGAAGAGAAGAGCAAGAGAGACTGTTTTACGCAATTGGTATCAGCGTCTTTGTATTTCGTTTCAGACACGATTCTAAAGGAACTCCTGGATCCAGAAACATTGGAATCATTAGGACTTATCAAACAATCAAGGCAATTCCATCAAAGATCAGTGAAAATCAAGACAAAACTCTTTTATACGCAGCAAAAGTTCAGCTTGTTAAGAGAAGAGAATGAAGGCTATGCTAAGCTGATTGTTGAATTGGGGCAAGATTTATTGGGAAATATGACTGGTGATTTAATCTTACAAAATATCAAATCCTTAATAGGAAGCTTTCATCTAGATCCCAATAGAGTTTTGGGTGTCATTTTAGAAGTGTTTGAATGCAGACCAGAATGTGATGACTTCTTCATATCTTTATTAGAATCTTGTGTGAATATGTGTGAGCCACAAACACTTTGTCATATACTTGGGTTCAAATTCAAGTGTTACCAGGAGCCGAATGGAAAGACTCCTTCATCTTTATACAGAGTTGCAGCAGTGCTCCTACAAGGTAATCTTATTGATTTAAATGATCTCTATGTACATCTTCTTCCAGCTGATAATTGCATGATGGATGAATATAAATGAGAAGTGGTGGAACCTAAGGCCATTCTTCGAAAACTTATGGTGGCTGTATTGTCTTCTGAAAAAATGGATAAGCAAGAGAAGGCAAAGGAAGAGGAGGAGGAGACAGTAGAAAAGCCACCTGACAACCAAAAACTTGGTTTGTTAGAAGCCTTATTAAAGATTGGCGATTGGCAGCATGCGCAGAACATGATGGATTGGATGCCTCCATACTATGCTGCTTCCCACAAGCTGATAGCTCTTGCTATTTGCAAGCTTATTCACATAACTATTGAGCCTCTCTACCGAAGAGTTGGTGTTCCTAAAGGTGCTGAAGGGTCACCTGTTCGTGCTTTGCAAAATAAGAGAGCGCTAAAACAAGCAGGGAGCTTTGAGGATTTGAGGGCAGATGCCTTCAGTATGTTCTGTTACCTCGGTCCCCACCTTTCTTGGGATCCCATTTTACTTGCAAAAGTGGTGCGCATAGGCCAATCCTTTATGAAGGAGCTTCAGTCTGATGGAAGGAAACAAGAGGTTCAAGAGAAAGTGGACGTTATTCTTAGGTGTTTACTTGGCATTACTGACCAGGCCCTACTTCCATCTCTTTCTCTAATGGACTGCAATGCTTGTATGACTGAGGAACTATGGGCGATGTTAAAAACATTTCCATATCAGCATAGATATCATCTGTATGGCCACTGGAAGAATGAAACTTACAACAGGTCCCTACTTTTAGTAAAAGTTAAAGCTCGAACGATAGACCAAGCTAGAGATATCATGAACCATCTCACCAAGGAAAATGTGAGGCCTTCTGGAAGACAAATTGGGAAATTGAGCCACAGCAATCCAACTATTTTGTTTGATTATATCTTGGCAAAAATACAGATGTGTGATGAGTTGATGGCACCTGTAGTAGATTCACTGGAATGCCTCACCTCATTGAATTACGATGTCTTGGCCTATTGTATCATCGAGGCTTCAGCAAATCCAGAAAAGGGAAGGATGAAACATGACGATACAACCAGTTCAAGCTGGCTTCGGCCTCTTGTTAGTTTCTGTGCTGCAGTCTTTCCTAAATATCCAATGGATCTGGCTGGTCTTCTGCAATATGTGGCTCATCAGCTCAAGGCAGGCAGAAGTACTGGCCTGCTTATATTGCAAAAAGTGGTACATAAAATGGCAGGAATAGAAATCACCGGGGAAGAGACGATGACAACGGAGCAACTAGAGGCCATGACTGGTGGAGAGCAACTAAGAGCTGAGGGAGGTTCTTGTGGCCAGACCAGAAACATAGAGATTAAAGGATGCCCTATTGGACTATGACCTTGCTCTTCCCCTTGTTTTGATGATAGCTCAGCAGGGGGATAGGGTGATCTTACAGGAAGGTGGAGAGAAAGATCTGGAACTGGTGGGAAAGCTCTATGACCAGTGTCATGATACCCTGGTACAGTTCGGTGGATTTTTAGCACTGAATCTAAGCACAGAAGAGTACACAAAGAGAGTGCTTTCGATTGATGTGCTCTATCACGAATTTTATATACCCCATGATGCAGCATTTTTCTTGTCTAGGCCAAGGTATGCACGCCATATCTCATCCAAATATGATGAACTTAAAAAATCAGACAAGGGAAGTAAACAGCAACATAAAGTCCACAAGTACATAGCATCATGTGAAATGGTGATGGCGCCTGTTCGTGAAGCGGTAGTCTCATTGCACGTTTCCAATGTCTGGGATGACATCAGCCCTCGATTCTATGCCACATTCTGGTCACTGACAACGTATGACCTTGCAGTTCCACACACCAGCTATGATCGGGAAGTCAGTAAACTTAAAGTCCAGATGAAAGCACTTGATGACAATTAAGAAATGTCTCCAGAGAAAAAGAAAAAAGAAAAGGAGCACTGTGGCCAAGCTGCTTGAAGAAGAAAAGAAACAAATGGAACATGTACAGCGAGTTCTACAGAGACTGAAACTAGAAAGGACAACTGGCTTTTAGCCAAATCTAGACCAAAGGAGACCATCACAAAATTTTTACAGCTGTGTATATTTCCTTGATGTATTTTTTCAGCAGTCGATGCTGTTTACTGTGCTCGTTTTGTTGAATTGGTACATCAAGAGAAAACTCCAAATTTCTCCACACTTCTTTGCTATGATCGAGTTTTCTCTGACATCGTTTTCCACAGTGGCAAGCTGTACTGAAAATGAAGCGCATCGATATGGGAGGTTTCTTTGCCGTATGTTAGAGACTGTGACTAGGTGGCACAGTGATAGAGCCACATATGGAAAGGAATGTGGAAACCACCCAGGATTCCTTACTATACTGCGGGCAACAGGATTTGATCGGGGAAATCAAGCTGATCAACTAGACTATGAAAATTTCCAACATGTGGTACATAAATGGCACTACAAACTAACCAAGGCATCGGTACATTGCCTTGAAACAGGTGAATATATTCACATGAGGAATATCTTGATTGTGCTAACAAAAATACTTCCTTGCCACCCAAAAGTTTTAAATCTGGGTCAGGCTTTGGGAAAAAGAGTGCATAAAATCTGCCAAGAAGAAAAAGGGAAAAGTCGTCGTCTACATGCATTAGCTACCAGCTACTCTGGGTAGTTGAAATGTAGGAACTCATACATGATACCTGAAAATGAGTTTCATCGCAAAGACCCCAGTCCGAAGAACGCAGTACACAATGGGCCTGTTGGCGGGTCTTCATCTTCCAGAGGAAGTGCATCTAAATCTCATGAAAGCAGTGCTGATGACAATGATAACTCAATGGAGATGACTCCTTCACCACTAATCAAGAGTAAGGAGAGAGAAACAGGCAGGAAAGGATTGGACACGTCAAGGGAAAGTAGATCCAGAGAAAGAGAGAAAAAAGATGAAGAGGACAGAAAAGGTCGGAAACGGCATCACTCAAACAATGACCGGAAAGTGCTACCAGACTTAACGAAGAGGCAAAGGAAAGGAGAAAATGGAACGATGGCGGTTTAAAAACACAAAAGTGAAAATCCAAGTGATAATCCTTATCCAAATGAGAAAAACAAGGGGGGGGGGGGAGTCAAAATTCTTCAGGCAATGAAAAAGGCAGCGATTCATTTAAATCTGAAAAGATGGATAAAAATCTCCCCCAGTGGCAAAAAATGGTATACACAGACCCCTAAGTTGAAGGTCCCTTGGAGGAGGATGCCAACGCTCCATGCATCACTCTCGGAACAGTATCTCCCATAATTAAGAGCGTCTGGTGTTGCCCATTTCAGGGGAATCTGCTTGAAGTCAAAAGATGACTGCAACCCACCATCCTCTAGACAAGTCATTTCAAAGTCATCAGTTGTCAGGATATTCTTTTCACCTCTAGTCAGTTCCTTGCAACACGGTTCCTGTGAATACAATTTTCATTTGAAATGCGACACCCGGAAGCAGCATCTGATGAAAATTTCATCCCTTTTTTTCTCAGAAAAGAGAGGAAACGGCCTCCGGGGACTCGTTCCTTAATGATGTGAATAGACTTCGGTGATGTGCAAACTCCTATACCTTTGGTGATATTGGGATGACTGATTGTATCACGTGAGGATTTTGGCTTCTTGAAAAAAATTTAACTTTAGTCCCTACTGGGAGCCGATCCACCCTTGCTGCTTGACGCAGTCGCTGCATGGAAGAAACATCTGCACAGCTTACATTTTTCAAGGGACCTGGCGTGTAGGACATATGTCTGCTCCCCCTCTTAAGCGCTATGTGTTTTAACCAGGATCCCCTCCCCGAGAAACGGTCGTTTCCCCAGCTTAGGTGTTAACAGGACTATGGAAGGAAATCAATCAGTAAACCCCCCTATTATTACAGAAATACCATGCACTACTTATGAAGAACTTGGACTAAGACCATTGGCAATAAATGTGGGACTTGCTTGGCCCACATCCCCAGGGTTTTGCCCACCAGGGAAAGCACCAGAACCTATACCCCTGGAGATCCACTGACACAGGGAAGTCCCAGGGAAGGCAAGCAGCAAGGCTGGGAGGACATGAACTTGACTGGGTAGGATAAACTCCTTCAGTCACTTCCTTGTAGCTTATCAGTAGAGCAGTAGAAGAGTGACCTTGGAATATCCCTTATAATGGAACACAAGAGATTAACCTAGACAAGATCAAAATCAAGAGCACTAGATAGAGACTAGAGACAGGATTATGGACATGAAACTAGGAACAGTAGAAGGTTTCCTGAAACATACCATGATGTAATCTACACTAATAAAAGAGAAACATGGTAATTAGCATACGACCGCTACCTTTTTCATTGGCTAATCAGTGAGTATATGCAAATTAACTGCCAGCCAAGATGACGGCCGGCAGCCATGCACTGAAACTAGCAGGGAGGCTCGCTTGCTCCAGTGACTGAGGACTCCAACGTTCCCCACCTAACTTGCCGGCCTCTCAGCTGCAACTCTAAGCAACTATGTAGTATGTTGCAAATAAGAAGCTAAACAAAACCCCAGAAACCGGCTTTCATTCAGCCTGGATTCATCCAGCCAGACCGAAACATTGTATCGATGTTTTCAGCAGCGAGGCCTCAGAGCTAAAGCTGGCCTAGAATTAAAAAAACAAACAAACAGAAAACAAGGAGCGGTTGGGAGCTTCAGTTACTCGCTTCAGGAAAACAGCCCTCAGCCCCTCACCTAGACTGGCCAGGCACCCCAGTGGGGACCCCCATCCCGATTCAGGACACCATTCAGGGCAAACCAGCCAGCCCCAACCCATGCACCAGTCCTCTATTCTATATAGTAAAACGGTAATATGCCTCCTGGCACCGGGATCAGTGGAGCAGCGAGGCTCCCGGCACCGGGATCAGCGTGACAGGGGGCAGCGCCCAAATCCCCTGATCGGCCCTGCTCTGTGTGTGACAGGGGGCGGGGCCACAACCTCCCTATCCGCCCTGCTCTGTTCATGACAGGGAAAGGCACCCCAACCCCTTGATCAGCCCTGCTCTGTGCCTGATAGGGGGGAGCTACCCAATCCCCTGATTGCCCTGTGGCTCTGTGTTTGACAGGGTGCAGGGCACCAACCCCCTGATCAGCCTTGCTCTGTGTGTGACAGGGTGCGGCGCTCCAAACCCCCGCCCCCCACAGGCCCTGCTCTGTGTGTGACAGGGCAGAGCCATAACCTCTCCATCGGCTCTGCCCCGAGTGTGACAGTGGTGGTGCCCCAACCCCCTGATTGGCCCTGCTCGGTGAGTGACAGGGGGCAGCGCCCCAACCCCGATTGGCCCTGCTCTGTGTGTGACAGGGGGCAGCACCCCAACCCCCCTGATGGGTCCTGCTCTCTGAGTGACAGAGGGCAGCGCCCCAACCCCCTGATTGGCCCTGCTCTGTGTGGGACAGGGGGTGGCACCGCAACCTCCCCATCGACCCTGCCTTGAGTGTGACAGGGGGCGGTGCCCCAACCCCCCAATCAGCCCTACCCTGAGTGTGACTGAGGGTGGCATCACAACCCCCGATCCGCCCTGCTCTGTGCATGATGGGGCGGCGCCCCAACTCCCCAATTGGCCCTGCTCTGAGCCCGACTAGGGGCTGCACTTTGGGATTGGGCCTGCCCTCTGCCACCCAGGAGCAGGCCTAAGCCAGCAGGTCATTATCTCCCGAGGGGTCCCAGACTGCGAGAGGGCACAGGCTGGTCTGGAGGACCCCCTCCCCCACCCCCCAGTGCACAAATTTTTGTGCACCGGGCCTCTAGTGGAACAATAAAAAGAGAACCCAACCATGATGATCAATTGAATGCTGCCTCTGTGTCATTCATTCTTTGCCAACTCTGTCCACACCTCCATGGGAACCCCTGGACCTGCTGGGGCTGGACCCCAGAAACTTCCTGGGAAAGATCATTTGTACATGTGGTAACAGCCATAGCAGCTTGATCCTTTCATATGCCCTTAAATATGTCACCAGATTTTCCTTTGCTCAGTCATCCTCCTGTTGTCACATCTTCATGATTGAGAACACATTTCTTATTCAAGTTATGGAAATACTGACCATGATAAATCCTACCCATAACCCTCACCCTCACCCCTCACCCCTCACCCCTCACCCCTCACCCTAACCCAAAACCCTAACCCTAACCCTAACCTTAGCCCTAACCCTAGTCCTAGCCCTAGCCCTAGCCCTAACCCCTAACCCCAAGCCCCTAGCTCTAGCCCTAGCCCTAGACCTAACCCCTAACCCCAAGCCCCTAGCCCTAGCCCTAGCCCTAACCCTAACCCTAAACCCTAAACCCTAAACCCTAAGCCTAACCCTAACCCTAACCCATACTTTTTTCCAGAAATGCATGTCAATTTATACTGTAAACAGTTTATGTGAACATGGTTGTCCTATTGCACCCTCAGCAGCAAAGAGAATAATCATTTATTATCTTGCAAATATAATAGATCAGAAATAAAAAGATACTGCATTTTGTATTCAAGTTGCATTTCTTTATTAGACTAGTTCTAGGCTGAACATAAAAATTACAGGACATTAATATTTTCCTCCGTAAGTGGTATGTTCAAGTCCTTTGCAAATTTCTCCTAATAGATAGTGTTCTTCCAATAGCTCATGAAGATCTTTCTGTGTTAAGGAATAGCAATCTAAAGGGGGGGGGGGTGTAAAGTTTCAAAGCCAAGAAGCAAGAATCCAGTTCCTTCCCTGCTATTTCTCTTTCGCCTAGTCAGTCTCAACCTGTTATTGCCAGCACAGAAAGCACTTGGCAGGAGCATCACCTCTTTTTCTCACAACGGGAGGGCCAAGCACTACAGGAATTGTCTCATTACTTCCACAAAGAGATACAATTCCCAGGAGATTCTGCTGACCAGTCAGGTCTGGGAACACTGCCATGTGGAACAGCTAACTTCTGAAGAAAATAAATCTAAGATTTAGCAATGGGTCCCTTGGAGACTTAGAGTCCACTGCTACAACGTGCCCTTCTGAAGAAGCCTGTACTCAGCAGACAGGTCATAAAGAGACGGATGACAGCCAAGCACCCACAGGGTGCTGGGCAGGCAGGCAGGTGCTTTTCTTCCTAGATCAGTGGCAACAGAGAAACATGGCTCCATGTCACAGAACACACCACCATGACCTCGATGTTTCCTTTCTGTCACTTCTTGAACACTGCGGTTCAGACTTATGATCCCAGGTGCCTCTCTCCTGTGGCATCATTTGTTTAGCTAACACTTCTTGCCAAGAAACATGTCCCTTAGGAGAAAACTCAGCAAACAGAACTGCAGAGGCAATTATCATTATTGTAATTAGCATACTTGCCTCGTAACCACCATGTAAATGCCTGGAATCCTTCATTCTCACTCAAGCTGGACTGGGAAGTCTAGGGAATAAGAAAAAACACTAGGTACAGAGACCAGAACCACAAGCAATGGGCCTGGACACAAGGGAAATGTTTGCTACCTTTTTCTCTCCCCCCTTTGTATTATTAGTAAGTACCTGGTGCCTGGGCCCCATGGCAAGCAGTGAATATAAATGATTTGTGAACCGATTCTTACCACCTGCTTTGCTGACATGGAAGTGCAAATAAATATCCCCCCAGAAACCAGGGCAATGGAAGCATATTTGAATATACTGTATCTGCAGAAATAAGAACAAGAACACATTAGGAAGGCACAGGTACCAATTTCCACAGGATGTTTTCAGTAGATGGTGCCTGAGGGTATAAATCACCAGCAGAGCCCATGTAAGTCTTCATGTGCAAGGATCAGGGTGCCCACTGGTTGCTACACACACCCTTCCTTGGTGTTGCTTAACATAGTTTCTAAAAGTTTGTGGACCAACAGATTGTTTCATTGGCGGGGGGAAGGGAAGACCAGACATGACATTCCATTGGTGACAGTCACATAGAACAGTTCCGACACTTTTCATTCTATCTTCTTGGCCACTTGGGCTTTATTTGGAATTTTCTTTGCACTAAGTGCACGATTAGTCCTTCGTTCACTGTGTTGCACTAATGAACACCTTCTCTGACTGCACTGTCCCACACAACTATGAGCCTGGAAATGCTCCATCCTGGGCTCTCCAATATGGTCACCAACAGCCACATGTGGCTACTGGGCAATTAAACTCTGACCAGTGAGAATTGGAAACTAAATATTTAATTTTAAGTAATTTAAATGTTAAATGTGAATAGTCACATGTGGCTACTGGTGACCACAAGGGAACTGAAATTCTCAATCAATTGGCTTCATAGGTTAGGATGGATCTAAGGACTCAATGATGCTAAGAGCTAATTCTACAGAGAGAACACTGCTGCACAGGTGGGACCCCCTACCTGGTCAGCTGCTCCAGGAATGCACATCATTGTCACAGAGAGAACTCAAACAAAGAAGGCCAGGAGCACGCCCCCTCTAGCAGGAGAAAAGTAATCCACATGCCTAGCCTATAGGTGGGGCCAAGAATGTGCTTCCTAAACATAAATTATAAAAGCATATTGTTTACCTTTTCTTCAAAATGATAATCCCTAGAATCATGTTGGCAATTAGAGAACCCTGTAAAAGGAGACAAGAGGAAGTTTTAGTGCACTAGGGAAAGACAACATACTTCAAGATAAAAATGAACATTGCCAAGAGGGGAAAACATCTGGGCAGGAAGAGATTAGGATGAATAATTAGTAAGGTCCAGGTGTTCTTATGATGGCAAAAAGTATAAGCCATAAAAATCTATCTTGCAAAATAATTACGCCTTTTAAAGCTGACAATGAAGATAGCAATGATCAATTCTCAATAACTACTCATAGCTGAAGCTTATTACAGGCTTATTTTTGTCAACTTTTCCATCTAATTTATAAGAGCTTTTACTACGTTTCTCCTCCCCCCTGCATTTTGAGGAAAGAAGTTATGTGGAGATCTCTCTTTTCTCTGGAAAGGTGTCTGTCCTTCATCAAGTGCTCATAGAAAGTCTACTATGTGCTCAATGCTGTGAGGGTCATCTTAGTCATTATAATTAGCTCTGGGAAGTGCCTTTAGAAATAACACATTTGATATCACAAAAAACTCAGACCACACCAAAATGTTATAATTCTAATCCTCACCCATTTTGTATTCTTCTGCAACCCTAACTATACTTCCCTTGAAGTCTTTTCTGCCTTCCAGGGAAAACTGTTCTTATCGATATACTGAACACAGTTCTCTCACCATACATGAGGCAAAGAAAAAACCTCTACTGCTTTGGAAGAAGCATGCCTCCAAGAATTTTTCTTTATTTAATTATCTCAAGTCTCTGATTAAAAAAAAAAAATCAAGAAGGAAAAGGGTCTGGCTGTGGCATGTGTTTCTCAATGGTTAGAGTGTGGGCCTGATCACTGAAGGATTGTGGGTTTGATTCCTGGTCAAGGGCACATACCTGGGTTGCAGGTTCAATCCCCGGCCATGGTCAGGGCACATACAGGGAGGCAAACAACCCGTGTGTCTCTCTCACATCGATGTTTCTCTCTCTCACTCTGTTCAACTCTCTCTATAAATCAATGAAAAAATATCCTCAGGTGAGGATTAACAACACACACACACACACACACACACACACACAGAGAAACAAAATGAAAGAAGGGTCTGTTTCATTTACTAGAAATAAATGTAATTTTATGTAAGAAAGAAACAAAAAGTGATGAGAAATGTTAAAGAACATTCATAGGAAGTTTGAATATAAAATCAACCAGATGAAGGAAATTAAAAGTTAAAATCTGCTTCTCAGGAAAATGTTAACTTTCCTTTTATCAATCACCCATAAGACCTGAGATAGATAAAAGTAAACCATCCACTTTCACGTTGCTCTCTTTCGGCCTTCTCAGACAACAGTCAGCCTCTGCTCACTGATCTGAGCAGCAGTATTCACAGATCTAAATATTATGTGCAGGGGCATGGCGATGTTGAAGTTCAGGGCATAGTTGTTCACCAAGCTGACCGTGAAAAACATAGTCACCATGACGGCATAGTATCTGAAATGCAGAGGCAACAGCTTACCACACAGAATCTACTAGTTCAAGAAAATCAAATAGAGAAGGAAATAAATACCTCTAGTTAAAAGTATTTTGCTTATTTCCTCTTTATTAAAATTGTATCACTATTATAATTTGAGTAGAATAATAAGTACCTATAAAAATACTTCACAAAGCCAAATTAACATGGAAAAAGTTTAAATTGTAGAGTATGTTTCAAGAAACACTATTTTAATATGCTTCAAGAATACATAGCAACTAAAAATTAGGCTTCAAAAATGTTACCTAATAGCAATTGTTTTTTTTATTATTATTCTATTGATTTTTTACAGAGAGGAAGGGAGAGAGAGAGCTAGAAACATCGATGAGAGAGAAACATCAATCAGCTGCCTCCTGCACATCTCCTACTGGGGATGTGCCCGAAACCCAGGTACATGCCCTCGACCGGAATCGAACCTGGGACCTCTCAGTCTGCAGGCTGACGCTCTATCCACTGAGCCAAACTGGCTTCGGCAGCAATTGGTTTTTAAAAGTAAATGGGGAGAGATGACATCAGCATCATGGAAGAGTGAGAAGACTCCATTGTTTCTCCTCTTAAATTTATCTCAAGACAATTATAACTCAACAAAGATCCCGTGCTCAGCACACAAACACACCTGAAATATTTATGCATTAGCACATCTGAAGGTGGGCATGTTGAAATGAGTAGGGAAGGTGGGATGGGAGAAGGACAGGAGGAAAGGGGGGACAGGGGAAGGACAGGGACGTGACCACAGATTCAGTTTGGTGCCCATCCTGGCTCCAGCGAGCAAGGAGCACAACAGTGGGGGAGAAGTCTGGCTGCAGCCCTCACACTACAACCTGGAGGGTCAGAGGGACAGAAGCAGTTTCCTTCCTAGAAAAGGCATTTCCCTCTGCCCTCCCCATTAAGGCAAAGCTGGTATTGAGGTGGCTGGGAAACCATTACTGTAGGGGTGGAGCAGAGCCATAAGATCTCTACCTCAAATGCACACACAGAGAAACAACCCATCAAATACCATGAACAACAGGGTAACTTGGGAGCACAGAAAGGAAATGAAAAATCTCCAGGAACCAAACTCAAAGGCATGGAAGACTGTGGTTTAAATGACAGAGAATTCAAGACTGCAATTACAAAGAAACTCAACAATATACAAGAAAACTCAGAAAGGCAAGTCAAAAGTTCAGGAATACAATTAATGAGCAAAAGCAGTACTTTACAAAGAGATTCAAACTATAAAAAAAGAAACACATTCTGTAGCCAAAGAACTCAATAAATGAGACAAAGAATGCACTAGAGAGCGTTGGAAACAGAGCAGACAAGATGGAAAAAAGAATTAGGGAATTTGCCCGGCCAGCATGGCTCAGCAATTGAGCATCAACCTATGAACCAGGAGGTCACGGTTCAATTCCTGGTCAGAGCACATGACCAGCCTGCAGGCTCCATTCCTAGTGCAGGGTGTGCAGGAGGCAGCCAATCAATGATTCTTTCTCATCATTGATGTTTCTTTCTCTCTCTCCCTTCCTCTCTGAAATCTACAAAAATAACCCGTGAAGAAAAGAGAGAACTGAGAGTTAAAATTTAAAAACTAAAAGCAATATAAGGATAATAGATACGGTATACCAGAAGGAGAAGAGAGAGAGGAGGGAACAGAGATCCCACTTAAAGAAATAATTGACAAGAACTTCCAAGCCTATGCAAAGAACTAGATGTTAGAATAGAGAAAACTAACAGAACACCTACTTATATCAATGCAAAAAGAGCTTCCCCAAGACTCATTTTATTCAAACTGTCAAAAATCAATGACAAAGAAAAAATTCTTAAGGCAGCCAGGAAACATAAAGATTAACCGACAAAGGAAACTCCATTAGATGATCATCACCAGACTTTTCTGTAATGTTTTCAGTAGCAACACTACAAGAGAGGAGAGAGTGAACGAAAATATTTAAAATATTGAAAGAGAGGAACCCATCAGCAAAGGATAAGATATTCAGCAAAGTTATCCTTTAGACATTAAGAAGAAATAAAGGCTTTCCCAGACAGACAAAAGCTGAGAGAATTTACCACCGTAAGACTGCACATAAGAAATGTTGAAAGGAGGTCTTCTACTGGAAACAAAAACACAAAAGTACACAAAAACATGAATAAGATGATTAATAGATAGAAGCAGGAAACTGAAAATCTATTTCAGAGTAGTTTATTAAATAATCTATACTAATAAAAGAGTAATATGCTAATTAGAATGAGAGACCTTCCAGAGACCTTCTGAACGTCCTTCTGGACAAAGCCGGGGGCTTGGCCAGCCTGCAAATGGCCCTCAGCCCCTCACCCAAGTTGGTCACGCTCCCCAGCAGAGACCCCCACCCTGATCCGGGACCCACTTCAGAGCAGACCAGGCAGCCCCCACACGTGCACCAGGCCTCTATCTATACTAATAAAAGGGTAATATTAGTAATTAAGGGTAATTAGACTGGGAGACCTTCCGGGAGACCTTCCAGATGCCTTTCTGGACAAAGCCATGGCAGCGGGGCCAAGGCAGAGGCAGTTAGGGGTGATCAGGCAAGAAGGGGAGGGCAGTTGGGGGAGATCTGGCTGACGGGGGGCGGGCAGTTGGGAGCAAGCAGCTTGGCAAGGGGGGCCAGTTGGGGGCGAGCATGCCAGCAGGGGTGCAGTTGGGGACGAGCAGGCCAGCAGTGGGGGACAGTTGGGGTGAGCAGGCTGACAGGCAGAGTGGTTAGGGGCGATCAAGAAGGCAGGCAGGTGAGCGGTTAGGAGCCATCAGTCCCAGATTGCGAGGGGGATGTCCGACTGCCGGTGTGGGATTGGGCCTAAACTGGCAGTCGGACATCCCCCAAGGAGTCCCAGATTGGAGAGGGTACAGGCCAAGCTGAGGGATACCGCATCCACCCACCCCCCAGGCATGAATTTTATGCTCCGGGACACTAGTTATAACATAAAGGTTAAAGGGGGGAAGGGCATTAAAATAATTGAAACTATTGCAGATTACAAGTTCACAACATAAAGAGGGATAATTTGCAACAACAAAATGATAAAAGAGAAGGAAGAGGATTGAATAGTACAGGTGAATGAAGAGGCAATCAGAAGAAAAAGGACTGTTATATGTATGTATGTATGACATATTTTGCACAATCCTAATGGTAACCACAAAACAAAAATCCAGAGCTGAGATACAACATTAATAAAGAAGAAGAAATGAAGAAGAAAATCATAGAAAACTGTCAAATTAAAATAGCAAAAATAATTATAAGAGAAAACAAACAATGGAAATAGAACAACAAGAAAACAAAGGATACAATAACTGTGGTAAATCTTCATATATCATTAACAACCCTAATTATAAATGGATTGAACTCACAAATCAAAAGGCTCAAAGTAGAGGTATGGATTATACAACAAGACCCAACTATATGTTGCCTGCAGGAGACGCTGCTCAATTACAAAGACAAACACAGGCTCAAAGTGAAGGGGCGAAGATGATACTTCAAACAAATGGCATCCAGAGAGAAGTGGGTGTAGCTGTACTTATATGAGACAAAACAGATGTTAAGATTTAAAAAAAAAAGAAACAAGAGACAAAAATAGACATTTTATAATGGTAAAGGAGACAATTCATTAAGAAGACATAACACTTATTAATATGTATGCACCCAACCTGGAAGTATCAAGATATATAAAGCAATTACTAATAGACCTAAGGGAGAAACTGAGAAAAATAATATTATAGTAGGGGACATGAATTCCCCACTGAGAGCAATGAATAGATCATCCAGACAGAAAGTCAATAAGGAGAAATGGGCCTTACATGACACAGCAAGGTGAATCAACTTAATATTTATAGAATTTTACATCCCAAAATGCCAGAACACACATTCTTTTCAAGTGCACACAGAACATTCTCAAGGAAAGAGCAGGCCGGCAGTGGGGGGCAGTTGGTGCGAGCAGTCCAGCGGTGGGGGGGGGGGGGGGGGGGCGGGCAGTTGGGGGCGATCAGGCTGGCAAGGGGGGGGGCAGTTGGGGGTGAGCAGGCTGACAGGCAGAGTGGTTAGGGGCGATAATATACTGGATAATAAAACTAATCTCAATAAATTTAAGAAGACTGATATCATACCAAACATATTTTCTGGGAAAATCACAAATATGCGGAGATTAAACAACATGCCACTAAACAGCTACTGGGTCAAAGAAGATATAAAAGAAGAGATCAAAAGATACATAAAGACAAATGAAAATAAAAATACAATATACCAAAATTTGTGGGATGCAGCAAAAGCAGTACAAAGGGGGAAGTTTAGAGCATTACAGGTCTAGCTCAAGAAACAAACAAAATTTCAAATAAACCACCTAGCATTACACATTTAAAAACTAGAAAGAAAAAGTCCAAGATGCTGGCAGCATAGGAGGTCTGAACTCAACCCCTCCCATGAGCAAACACAAATATACACATATATACAGAGTAATTACTCCTGCAAGATAGCTAAGGGCTTCATAAAGAGTTTCTCAACAACAAACAACAACTGAATGGAGAAGGCTGGGAAAGCCACAAGCCCTCTGGGAGCTGCAGGAACTCCATAGCCTGGAGGCACCTGTGAACACCTTAGGGCAGGCAGGATATCTGTTCAGGGGCTGTGGCTTGCCTGCAAATCACAGCAGCTTTCCCAAATCTGCTGCCCAATCCTTTTGCCTCCAGGAAAGGGAGCAAGCAGGAACAACTCAGTGGTGCAGATGCCTGGCCTCCCTGCTGGGCTCCAAGTTGGCACTAAAGCCAGAGGTCACTTCTACATAAGACCACTTTCTGTACAACAAATGAGAGAGACTCTATAGAGAAGTCTGGGGAGCCACTGGAGCTCTCTGGAGACTGCGGGGATTATCCCTTGTTGGAGGTGCCAAAGAGCACCATTGCTTACCCCCCCCCCCTTCTGCCTCCACAGAGTGGGCGGCAGGGGCTCTATCCAGGTACTCTGGCCTACCAGCAAGGTAACTGCAGAGTGTACCTGACACATCACCCAAACCCATTTCAGTCCCAAACAACGGGAGCAAACAGGATCAACAGTTCATTACTACATGCACCTGGCCTCCCTACCTGGAGCCATTTCAGCTCAGTGGGCCAGTGTCCACGACACCTTACACCTGCTCGGCTCCTCTGGCTGACCAAAATCACCCGACAGACACAGCCTACACCAAGGACCCTAGTACATAAGGCCACTTTACAAAGAATGGGAGAGAGGGCTATTTCATCTAATTCATAGAACAAACACAGACACTTTAACTAAATGAAAAGATGCAAGAATTCTCTCTCAAATGAAAGAACAAGAAAAATGTGCAGAAAAAAAGAAAAACCTAAGGAAATGGATATAAGCAATTTGCCTAATAAAGAATTCAAAGAAATGGTCATAAAGGTGCTCACCAAACTTGAGAGTGACATAGAAAAACTTAGGGAGAACTTCAACAAAGAGGTAGAAAGGATAATAAAGAACCAACCAGGTCTGAAGAATACAGTAACTGAAATGAAAAACACATTAGAGGGAATTAGCTAATACAGAAGAACTCATCCTGAAGACAAACAATGGGAATCAACCTATCAGGACAGAAAACAGAAACAGAATTTTAAAAAATGAGGATAATTTAAGGACCTCTGGGATAACATCAAGAACCCAAACATTAGCATTATAGGGATCCCAGAGGAGAAGAGAGAAAGGAACAGAAACTATATTTAAAGCTGGGAAAGGAAAAGACACCCAGGTCCATGAAGCACAAAAGTTCCAAACAAAGATGAACCCAAGAGACTTACACCAAGACATATTGTAACTGAAATGGCAAAAGTTTAAAATATAGACACAATCTTTAAGGAAACAAGAGGAAAACTGAATTACACACAAAGGAAACTCCATAAGGTTATCAGCTGATTGCTCAGCAACAACTTTACCAGCTAGAGGAAGTGGCAGGACATCTTTAAAGTTCTGAAAGAAAGAAAACTACACAATAATTTACCCAGCAAGGTTATCATTCAGAATTGAAGAAGAGATAGTTTTCCAGAGAAAAGCAAAAACTAAAGAAGTTCATCACCATTAAACCAGCTTTACAAAAAATGTTAAAGGGACTTCTTTAAGCAGAAAAAGACAGGCCATATTCAGAAATAGGAATATATATATATTAAAGGGAAAAATCTCACAGGTAAAGCCAAATATTAAATAAATACAGTGAATCACACATTGAAAACATACTAAGATCAAAAGAAAGAAGTATCAAACACAACTCAAACAATAAGTAGCCAGGATATACAAAACACAAAACATAACACCAATAGCATACAGCATGGATGGGGTAGTAAAATGTAGTCCTTCTAGAATATATTCACCCTTAAATGCTTATCAACTTAAAACAGACTGTTATAGATATACATAGACCTCATGTAAACCACAAACCAAAAACCTACAAAAGATATACAAAGAAAAAAGAGAAAAAAAACCCAACTACTGAAAACCAGCAAACCACAAGGAAGAGCTCAAGAGAAGAAACAGAGAACTATGAAAACAATGAAAACAATTAACAAATGGCAATAAGTACATACTTATTAACAATTATTTTAAATGTAAATAGATTAAATGCTCCAATAAAAAAAATAAGGTGGCTGAATGGATTAAAAAACAAGACCCATCTATATGCTGCTTACAAGAGACTCACTACAAATCGAAAGATGCGGACTGAAAGTGAAGGGATGGAAAAAGATATTCCATGAAAAGAAAGATAGGGTAGCGATTTCAGACAAAATATACTTTTAAACAAAAATATTTTAAGAATACAAAGAAGGACATTACATAATTATAAAGGGTTCGATCCAAGAAAAGGATGCAGCAAACATAAATATCATAACTATCACATCCAACACAAGAACACCTAAATGTATAAAGTAATTGCTAATGGCATAAAGGGAGAGACCCACAGTATTACAATAGTACAGGATTTTAATATCCCACTCACATCAATGAATAGATCATCCAGACAGAAAATCAATATGGAAATAATGGCCTTAAATGTCACTTTAATCCAGATTGATTTAATATCATTTTTAGAATATTTCAAACAAAAACTGAAGAATACATTTTTTAAGTGTACATTGAACAATCTCTAGAATAGATCACATATTACACCACAATATAAGCCATAATAAATTCAATAAGACTGAAATCATATTAAGCATCTTTTCTGATCACAATAACATGAAACTTAGAAGTCAACTCCAGCAAGAAAATTGGAATGTATCAAAAAGAAAGTCAAACAGAACATCAAAAACTATCATAAAAACAAATGAAAATGAAAAAACAACTTTTCAAAATTTATGGGATACAGTAAAAGCAGTTATAGAATAAAGTTTATAGCTATGCAGGCCTACCTCAAAAAAAAAAAAAGGAAAATCCCAAATAAACAATTTAAGTCCACACCCACAGGAATTGGGGGAAAAACCACCCAAAGTAAACAGAAGCAAGGAAACAGTGAAGATCAGAGAAGAAAAGACAAAATAGATATTTTAAAAATTGAAAAGATCAATAAACTAAAACACTGACTCTTTGAAAAGATAAACAAAATTGCAAACCTTTAGCCAAACTCATCAAGAAAAGTGAGCCCAAATAAATAAAATCATAAATGAAAGAGAATTTACAAGTGATACCACTGACATATAAAAACTCATAAAAGAATAATACAAACAATTGTTTTCCAACAAATTCAACAAAATAGAAGAGATGGATGAATCTTCCAGAAGTATATAACCTTCCAAGCCTGAATCAGGAAAAATGCAAAATCTAAACAAACTGATTACTAGCAATGAAACTAAAGCAATAATTTTTTAAAATTTCGAACAAATAAAAGTCCAGGACCAGATGGCTTTATAGGTGAATTTTCAAAGAAGAATCAACACCTACTCTTCTTAAACTATTTCAAAAAATTGAAGAGGAAGGAATGCTTCCAAACTCATTCTATAAAGCCAGCATTATCCTGATAACAAACTCAGACAGACATTACAAAAAAATAAAATTACAGGCCAATACCTGTGATGAACACAGATGCAAAATTCTCAACAAAATATCAGCAAACCAGATTCAACGATACATTTTTAAAAAGTATACATCATGATCAAGTGAGATTTATCCTAGGAACACAAGGCTGACTCAACACCCATAAATCGATCATCATAATATATCACATTGACAAAATAAAGGGTTAAAACCATATGATCATCTCAATAGATGCAGCAAAAGCATTTGACAAAATTCAACAAAAAGCTCTCAACAAAGTGAGTATACAAGAAACATAGGCTATATATGATCAAACCTATAGGTAATATAATACTCATTGGTGAAAAGCTTAAATCTTTTCCTCTAAGATCAGGAATAGGACAAGGATGCTCACTATCACTAGTTCTATTCAACATAGTATTGGAACTCCCATCTATAGCAAACAGACAAGAAAAAATAAATAAAAGACAACTAAATAGAAAAGGAAGTAAAGCTCTCATTATTTCCAGATGACATAACCATAAGGACTGAAAGAAAAAAAAACAATTAGAATTAATAAATGAATTCAATAAAGTCACAGAATAGAATTAATACACAGAAATCAGTTGGGTTTCTCTACACCAATAACCAATGATCAAGAGGAGAAATTAAGAAAACAATTCCATTTACAATTGCATCAAAAGCATAAGATACCTAGAAATAAATTTAACCAAAACCTGTATTATGAAAACTATAAGACAATGGAGGGGAAAAAAAATTGAAGGGCAAATAAATGGAAGAATACACCTTGCTCATGTAATGGAAGGATTAATATTGTTAAAATGTCCTTATTAAAGGAAGATACAGGTTCAATGTAACCAATATTAAAATATTAATGGCATTCTTTCAGAATTAAAATGAATCCTAAAATTTATATGGAACCACAAAAGACTGAAAACAGCCAAAGAAATTTTGAGAAAGAACAAAGTGAGAGGTATCACACTACCTGATATCAAACTATTATTATTACGCTACAATACTTAAAACAGTATGGTACTGGCATAAAAACAGATGTATACATCAATGGAATATAATAGAGCAACGAGTAATAAATCCTTGCTTATATGATCATTTAATCTACAATAAAAGAGGCAAGGATATACAATGGGGTAAAGACATTCTCTTCACTAAGAGGTATCAGGAAAAATGAACACATTAAAAAAAAGAGAGAGAGAACTAAACCACTTTTTTATACCACATACAAAAATAACTCAAAATGGATTAAAGACTTAGATATCAGACCTGAAACAATGAAACTCTAGAAGAAAACATAGGCAGTAAACTCTTTGACATTTCTTTAGCAATTTCTTTTTGGATATGTTTCCTCAGGCAAGGAAAACAAAAGAAACAATAAACAAATGTGACTACATCAAACTAAAAATGTTTGCAAGGCAAAGGAGACAATCCACAAAACAAAAAGGCAACCTACTGAATGGAAGAAGATATTCGCAAATGATACATCCTATAGGGAATTAATATCCAAAATACTGTACTTAAGGAACTCATACAACATAGCACCAAAACAAAACAAAAAAACTAATCCAATTTAAAAATGGGCAGAGGACCTGAATAGACATTTCTTTAGAAGACATACACATGGCCAACAGATATATGGAAAGATGTTCAAAATCACTAATCAGGAAAATGCAAATTAAAACCACAATGAGATATCACCTCACACCTGTTAGAATGGCTATCATCAACAAATCAGCAAATAAGTACTAGTGATGATGTGAAGATGCACTGCTGGTAGGATTATAAATTACTGTAAACACTATGGAAAATGGTATGGCAATTCCTCAAGAGATGAAAAATAGAATTGCCATAGGACCTATAAATTGTTTTTTGGGGGGGAGGTATTTATCCAAAGAAAACAATATCACTAATTTGAAAGACATATGCACCTCAATGTTCACTGCAGCATTATTAATAACAGCCAATATAGAAGCAACCTAGATGCCCATCAATAGATAAATGAGCAAAAAAATGTAGTGAACATATACAATGATATATTAGTCAGCAATAAAAAATAATAAAATCTTGCCATTTGCAACAACATTGAGGGACCTAGAAGGTACTATGCTAAGTGAAATAAGAGAAAGACAAATACTGTATTTCAGTTCTGTGTGAAATCTAAAAACAAACCACACCAAAAGAATGAACAAAACAATACAAACAGACCTATAAATATAGAGAACAAGCTGATGGTTGCCAAATAGGGTTGGGGAAGGTGGTGAGAGGGGGATGTAAATTTTTTTTTTAATTAAATTTTTAAAAAAGCAACAAGCTATTGAATAACTATTGGGTCAAAGAAAAAAAAGAAGAGATCAGAAGATGCATAGAGACAAATTAAAATGAAAATTCAACATACCAAAAATTTTTGGATGCAGCAAACGTGATATTAAGAGAGAAGTTTAGCTTATTAAAGGCCTATCTACACTAATAAAAGAGAAACATGCAAATTGGTGTCACTCCACTACCCTTCCGATTGGCTAATCAGGGAGACATGCAAATTAACTGCCAGCCAAGATGGCGGCCGGCAGCCAAGCAGCTGATGTGAACAGGGAGGGTTGCTTTCTTCAGTTATGGAGAACTCCAACGTTCCCTGCCTGACTTGCCGGCCTCTCAGCTGCAACTCTAAGCAACTATGTTGCAAATATA
This sequence comes from Myotis yumanensis, assembly GCF_028538775.1. Taxonomy (NCBI): domain Eukaryota; kingdom Metazoa; phylum Chordata; class Mammalia; order Chiroptera; family Vespertilionidae; genus Myotis; species Myotis yumanensis. The sequence goes on from NW_027223831.1 coordinate 36,552, forward strand.
GAAACTAAACAAAACCCCAGAAACCTGCTTTACTCAGCCGGGCTTCAGCCAGCTGGACCGCAACATTGTATCAAATACAAAGGTAAACAAAGGCCAGAAAGCTCCTTTCAGCAGCCGAGGCCTCAGAGCTAAAGCTGGCCCAGAATGAAAGAAAGGGGCAACTGGGAGCTTCAGTCACCCGCCAGCCTGAAAACGGGCCTCAGCCCCTCACCCAGGCTGGCCAGGCACCCCAGTGGGGACTCCCACCCTGATCCAGGACATCCTTCAGGGCAAACCAGCCAGCCCCCACCCATGTACCAGGCCTCTATTCTATATAGTAAAAGGGTCACCAGGATCTACCGGCACCAGGATCAGCAGAGACGCGAGGCCTCCGGGCACCGGGATCAGCATGACAGGGGGCAGCACCCAAACCCTCTGATTGCCCTGCAGCTCTGTGTGTGACAGGGTGCAGGGCCCCAACCCCCTGATCGGCCCTGCTCTGTGGGTGATAGAGGGCAGCGCTCCAACCCCCACCCCCCGCCCCACGGGCCCTGCTCTGTGTGTGACAGGGTAGAGCCATAACCTCCCCATCGGCCCTGCCCTGAGTGTGACAGTGGCGACACCCCAAACCCTGATCGGCCCTGCTCTGTGTGTGACAGGGTGCGGCGCCCCAACTCCCCCCCCCCACAGGCCCTGCTCTGTTTGTGACGGGGTAGAGCCATAACCTCCCCATTGGCCCTGCCCTGACTGTGACAGTGGTGGCGCCCCAACCCCCTGATCGGCCCTGCTCTGTGTGTGACAGGGGGTGGTGCCCCAACACCCCGATCGGCCCTGCTCTGTGCATGACAGGGGGTGGCGCCACAACTTCCCTATCGACCCTGCCTTGAGTGTGACGGGGGTGGTGCCCCAACGACCCAATTGGCCCTACCCTGAGCATGACTAGGGGTGGCATCACAACCTCCCGACCTGCCCTGCTCTGTACATGACAGGGGGTGGCACCCCAACTCCCCAATTGGCCCTGCTCTGAGCCTGACCAGGGGCTGCACCTAGGGATTGGGCCTGCCCTCTGCCACCCGGGAGCAGGCCTAAGCCAGCAGGTCATTATCTCCTGAGGGGTCCCAGACTGTGAGAGGGCACAGGCCAGGCTGAGGGACACCCTCTCCCCCCCCTCCCCCAAGTGCACAAATATTTGTGCACCGGACCTCAAGTCTCAAAATAAAAGAAATTTTAAAAATTAAATTCATCTTAGCAAGTAGAAAAAACATCTAGAAAAAGAAGAACAAATAAAGCTCAAAGTCAGTAGAGGAACAAAAATAATAATAATCCAAGCAGAAATAAATGAAATAGAGAACAAAAAAAGGATAGAAAAAAACATCAATGAAATCGCTGGTATTTTGAAAAGATAAACAAAATTGACAAACCTCTAGTTAGATACACTAACCAAAAAAATGTAAACAGACTCAAAATCAGAAATGAAAGAGAAGTTACAGTGGCCATCACAGAAATATAAATCATTATACAAAAACACTATGAAAGGCTATACACCACCAAATTCTATAAAACTAAAAAAAAAATGGTAATGTTCTTAGAAATATACAACCAACATAGACTGAACCATGAATTGGAAAACCTAAAGAGAGTGATCACTAGTAAGGAAAATGAAACAGTAACACTCAAAGAAGACTTAATACTAATCCTTCTCAACCTCTTCCAAAAAATTGAAGAGGAGGGACTACTTCCTAATTTATTTTATGAGACCAACATTCCCCTGATATCAACACACAAAAAGAAGATTACAGGCTAATATCTCAGATGAACATAGATACAAAATTTCTAAACAAAATATTAGCAAATATAATTTGCTACATAGCAAATATAATTTAATACATTAAAAGGATAATACATCAAGATTAAGTGAGGTTGCCCAGTCAGTGTAGCTCAGTGGTTGAGCAATGACCCATGCACCAGAAGGTCTCAGATCAATTCTTGGTCAGGGTTGTGGGCTCAATCCCTGTTGGGGAGCACAGGAGACTTGGTTGGAAAGTTTGTAAGGAGGACATTCTGAGAGGGAAAAAAAAGTGTGCTGAAGGCAGACTGCCCTGTTTATTGGAATTACGACTTAGGGGAGTGCCAAAGGCCACACCCCTAATTATTCCTTGACCTTTCCAAACAAAAAGTCTGTGCACGTGCAGACCCCTGGATGTTTACTGGAATCCTTATGCTTAATCTTTGGGTGTCCTTGCTTAAAGGACACTGCAAACACATGTGTCCTCCCAAGATTACTTACCCTACTGATTGTATCTAAAAGATAAACTTTATCTCAAACTGCTGCTACAATAAAAGCCTAATGAGACAGGTGATCCAGGCTGTCTGGTTCCTTTAGCCAGGCAGTCCCTTAGTCCTCTCTTTCACAGCAAACATTGTGTAAGAGTAATCATTCATCTGTCACTCAGGGTGTGCTGGTCAGCCCTAACAGATCCCCAGGGGGCGTGCAGGAGGCAACAGATCAATATTTCTCATCGATGTTTCTATCCCCCACTTCCTCTCCTTTCCTCTCTCAGAAATAATTTCTATATAATAAAAGCCTAATATGCTAAGTGTCGACCATTCATTCGACTATTCAACCAGTCACTATGATGCACACTGACCATCATGGGACAGACACTCCAGCTAGTAGGTTAGCTTGCTGCTGGGTCTGGCCGACTGGGACTGGGTGAGGTGGGCTGAACACACCCTGGAGCCTTCCTGTGGTCCCTCCCAGCCCCGATTGTGCACCAGTGAGGTCCCTTGGCCTGGCCTATGCTCTCTCACAATCTGGGACTCCTCGGGGGATGTCCGCAGGCCAGGCCGAGGGACCCCACCAGGGCACAAATCCGTGCACCAGGCCTCTAGTAAAAACAAATTGGAAAGATTAAGTAGGGTTCATTCCCTGGATGCAAGGATGGTTCAATGTTTGCAAATCAATCAATGTGATAAACCACATTTACAAAATAAAAGATAAAAATCATATAATCATATCAATAGATGCAGAGAAAGCATTTGACAAGATACAACATCCACTTATGATTAATATACTCAATTATATGGATATAGAAGGAAAGTATCTCAACATAATAAAGGCCATATATGACAAACTCTCAGCTAATATCATATTCAACAGTGAAAAACTGGACGTTTTTTCTCTAAGATCAGGAACAAAACAATGATGCTCACTCTTGCCACTGTTATCCAACATAGTACTGGAAGTGCGAGCCAGAGCAATTAAGGGAGAAAAATAAATAAAAGGTATCGAAACAGAACTGTCACTATTTGCAGACAACATGATTCTGTATATAGAAAGCCCTAAAGATTCCACCAAAAGACTATTAGAAACAATGACAAATACAATGAAGTAGCAAGATACAAAAATCAATACATAAAAATCCACTATATTCCTATATGCCAGGGGTCCTCAAACTTTTTAAACAGGGGGCCAGTTCACTGTCCCTCAGGCCGTTGGAGGGCTGGACTATAGTTTTAAAAAAACTATGAACAAATTCCTATGCACACTACACATATCTTATTTTGAAGTAAAGAAACAAAATGGGAACAAATACAATATTTGTATTTGCATGTGGCCCGCGGGCCATAGTTTGAGGACCACTGCTATATGCTAACAACAAAATACCGGAAAAATAAACAAAACAATCCCATTTACAACTGCAACAAGAAGGATAAAATACCTAGGGAGAAATTTAACAAAGGAGGTGAAAGACCTGTACACTGAAAACTATAAGACATTGTTGAAAGACACTGAAGAAGACACAAAGAAATGGAAAAATATCCCATGTTCATGGATTGGAAGAATAAACACTGTTAAAAGTGACCATTACCTAAAGTAATATACAGATTTAACACAATCCCCATCAAAACCCCAATGTTATTTTTCACAAAATAAGAACAAAAAAATCCTCAGATCTATATGGAACTACAAAATACCCTAAAATAGACAAAGCTACCTAGAGAAAAAAGGACAAAGCCTGATGTATCACACTGCCTGTCTTAAAATTATACTACAAAGCTAAAACAATCAGAAAAAGAGACATACAGACCAAAGGAACAGAGTTTAGAGCCCAGAAATAAGCTCACACATACTAGTCTATGGGCAACTAATAGTTGACAAACAAGACAAAAGCACACAGCAGAGAAAAGAAAGTCTCTTCAATAAATGGTGCTGGGAAAACTGGAAAGCCACATCCAAAAGAATGAAACTAAACTGCTATTTGACACTATAAACAAAAGTTAGCTCAAAATGGACCAAGGACTTGAATATAAGACCTGAACCAATAAAATACATAGAAGAAAACCTAGGCACTAAACTTGTGGACTTTGGTCTCAGAAGGGCTTTTGTGAACTTGACCCTAAAGGCATGGGAAATGAAAGCAAAAATAAATGAATATGTCTACTAGTACATCAAACTAAAAAGCTTCCACATAGCAAAAGAAACCATCAACAAAACAAAAAGGCAACCAACTGAATGGGGGAAGATATTTGCAAATGATACCTCTGATTAGGGCTGATACCAAAAATACATAAAGAACTCATACAAATCAACAACAACAACAACAAAAAAACACCAAACAATCCAATTAAGAAATAAGCTGAGGCTGAACAGACATTTCTCTAAAGAGGACATATAGATGGACAATAGAGATATAAAAAGATGCTCGGCATGACTAATCGTCCGGGAAATGACAATTAAAACCACAATGAACTATCATCTCACCTCTGTCAGAATGGATATCAGTAAATCAAATAAGTGCTGGCGAGAATGTGGAGAAACAGGAACCCTCTGGCATTACTGGTAGAAATGTAAATTGCTGCAATCACTATGGAAAACAGTGTGGACTGGTTCCTCAAAATATTAAGAACAGAGCTACCACATGACCCAGCAATCCCTCTTCTGAGTATCTACCTAAAAAGTTGGAAAACATTTATCTGTAAAGATATGTGTATCCCTATGTTCACTGCACAAGACCCAAGATATGGAAACAACCTAAGTATCCTTTGACAGATGATTGGATAAAGAAGATGGGGTACATATATACAATGGAATACTACTCAATCATAAGAAAAGATGAAATACTCCCGTTTGCAAGAACTTGAATGGATCTTCAGAATATTTATGCTAAGTGAAAATAAGACAAAGAAGAACAAGAACGGTATGATTTCACTCATATGTGGGATATAAGAAAAAACAAACAAACAAACCCCAAACTCTTAGAAACAGACAACAGAATGGTGATTATCAGAGGGGAAGTGGTAAGAAGGGAGAACAAAGAGGGTAAAAGGAGTAAAATATAGTGACAGAAGATTTGAGTTGGGTGGTGAACACACAAAAGAGTATACAGATGTCATAACTTGTATGCCTGAAATTTATATAATGCTATTAATAACAAATTTATTGTTACCTCAACATACTTAATTTCAAAAATAAAACTAAAAGTGAATAATTTTTTTGACTTTTTAAAAATATATATTTTATTGATTTTTTACAGAGAGGAAGGGAGAGGGATAGAGAATTAGAAACATCAATGAGAAACATTGATCAGCTGCTTCCTGCACACTCCCTACTGGGGATGTGCCCACAACCAAGGTACATGCCCTTGACTGGAATCGAACCTGGGACCCTTGAGTCCGAAGGCTGACGCTCTATCCACTGAGCCAAACTGGTTAAGGCAAAGTGAATAATTCTTACTACTGTATCACTTCTTTTTATAAGTTTCATATACCTCTAAAGAACTTAAAAATGCTTAATTCTCTCAAATACTTCTTCTATACACTTGTTTATACTATTAATTTTCACTATTTCTAAAGAAATTATTTGCTAAATCAAAGGTTACTTTCAGCCTAGCAACTCTTAATTATCTCGCATTTGGAGTGGCCTCCAAATTAATGAGGACATCATTTAACTTGTACAAATATGTTTTTAAAAACCAGCGCCCCCCCTCCTTGCCGAATCCGGTTTGGCTCAGTGGATAGAGCATCGGCCTGCGGACTGAAGGGTCCCAGGTTCAATTCCGGTCAAGGGCATGTACCTGGGTTGCAGGCACATCCCCAGTGGGAGATGTGCAGGAGGCAGCTGATCGATGTTTCTCTCTCATCGATGTTTCTAGCTCTCTATCTCTCTCCCTTTCTCTCTGTAAAAAATCAATAAAATATATTTTAAAAAAAAAACCAGGGCCCCGGTTTTTAAGACTTATAGATCTATAGATAAAAAGAACCACACAAAAGCTAAAAAGAAAATCCAGTAACCCTAGTACCTTAGAAAAATAAAGAGATAAATACAAATAAACAAATTAATTAAATAGTTTTACTTTTGTATGAACCCACTTTGAACTACAAAATACTTTTACAATGCCTTTCATACATACCAGGTTATACCAAATAAAATAAAATGCCTTTTATACATATCACATTCAACCACATGAAATTACCATACTTTTGTAGGTCAAAAAGGATTGAATGTCAGTAATTTCATTTTATTCAACCTAATACATTCAATTGGAGCAAAAATTGGAGCAAAAATTATATATCCTAATATATAAAAAGCTTTCACTACCAAAACAACCGGGCTGACGACCGAAAAGGCTGTGTGGGGCGACAAGACCGGCAAGGGGGTTACTGAGGGACAACCAAATGAATGAATAGAAGGCTGCGTGGGCAACCAGGCCGGCAGGGGGGGGTTAGTGAGGGATGACCAAATGACTGACCAGCGGGCTGCATGGGGTGACCAGGCTGGCGGGGGAGGAGGCAGTTGGGGCGACCAGGCTGGCGGGGGGAGGGGGGATCAGTTAGGGGTGACCAGGCCAGCAGAGGGAGGCAGGAAGAGATGATCAGGCTGGCCAGGAGGGCAGTTAGGGGTGAACAGGCTGGGGGGGGGGGGGAGTTGGGGGAGACCAGGCCGGCAAAGGGGGCAGTTAGAGGCAATCAGGCAGGTGAGCAGTTAGGAGCCAGCGGTCCCGAATTGTGAGAGGGATGTCCAACTGCCAGTTTAGGCCCAGGGATCAGGCCTAAACCAGAAGTCAGACATTCCTGGAATGGAGAGGGTGCAGGCTGGGCTGAGGGGACCCCCAACCATACACAAATTTCTTGCACTGGGCCTCTAGTATCTATAATAATAAAAACATACTATGCTAATTAGACCGGATGTCCTTCCTGACGACCTTCTGGACAAAGCCGGGATGCAAGAGAAGCCTGAGTCAAGGGTGCCAGAGGGAAGCCGGTGCCGGCAGCCAGGGGAAGGAAGGCCTATCCTTGCACAAATTTTGTGCACCAGGCTTCTAGTCTACACTAATAATAGACAAACATGGTAATTGACCAAACCTTCGCTACGATTCCCATTGGCTAATCAGGGCAATATGCAAATTAATTGTCAACAAAGATGACGGTTAATTTGCATACGTAGGTGCAATGCTGGGAGGCGAAAGGGGAAGGACGGAAGAAGCCGCCTGCTGCTGACAGTGATTGGAAACCCAGGCGGCCCCCAGGACCATGATTGGAGAACCGGGCCGCCTTTGCCTGCCCCCCGGCCAGTGATCAGAAAAGCCAGGCAGGGCAGGGAAGAGGCGGACGCCAGCAGCCGCCTCTTCCCTGCCCCGCTTGGCTTCTCCGATTACTGATCACTGGAGATTGGTGATCAGAGAAGACCCAGAAGCCGGGCTGTGTTGCCGCTGGGGACCCGATCTGGAACCGCGTGGGGAGCAGGAGGCAGCTCTTCACCTGGAAGCTTAAGCCCAAGGTGGGAGGTGCCATTTTCTGTACTGAAAGGCAGGGGGCGTGGCTAAGCACAAGGTCCACCATGTTTGCATATGGAGAGGGGGCGTGGCTCAGAGCAGGGTGGTGCTACGTCTGGAGAGAATGTTGCTGAGGCCAGGTGTTTGCCTCAGAATGCGAGAGGCAGGAGAGGAGTGCAAGGTACAGGAGGTGCGGCTTCTGGCAAGTGAAGGAAAAGGGCAGGTCGCCCAGCCACGACACCGTTCCAAGCTTCCCAGCCCAGGTTTTCAAATGTAAATATTACTTCAGATGTTGTAGTTGCATGTAGTTTATTCCCTTCCCCTCATCTTGGCTGTTAAAGTCATGCCCAACCCCTGGGCAGCCAGGCCTCACGTTCATGGCACAGACGAGGTTTGGTTCTGGGGTCACCCCTTAGATTTTAAGTGGCTGCTACACTTGGTCGATAGGAAGAGTGAGACTTTAGCCCTGAAAAGATGGAAGGCTTGGGGCAAACAGTTCCCTTGAGGGCTCAGCCCACTTTCGGGCCATAGGCACAGGGAACGTCCAGGGCAGTGCCCAGAGCAGGCATTCATCTGAGCTCGGACGAGGCCATTTTGCAGCCTCCCTGTCCTCTGTCCCAGGTGGTGGGGGCTGTGACTGCCTCAAGGCTGCTCCCTGGAAGCCATTCTCCCCTCAGCCTGTAGCTGTAAAACAGCGCACACGAAGAGAATCTTTTTTTGTGCCTCATGTTAAAAAAAAAAAAGGGTGTGTGATTCCTCACTGTGTTCATTTGTTAAAAAAAAAAATGCTCTTAAGACCCCGGGCAGTGAGGCAGCCCAGCCCCAAAGAAAGTATATGCACAACATTGGTCACAGACAACAATATAGTGATGGCCAGAGAGAAGTGGGGGACAAGAGCTGGGTAGAAAGGGCAAAGGGGGGGGAAATAGGGACATCCTATCCTATCTAATAAAAGAGAGACATGGTAATTAGCCGTAACTCTGCTACCCTTCCCATTGGCTAATCAGGGCAATATGCCAATTAAATGCCAGCCAAGATGGCGGCCAGCAGCCAGGCAGCTTGAAGTGAACAGGAGGCTTGCTTGCTTCAGTGACGGAGGAAGCCAACGTTCCCCGCCTGCCACTGCCGGCCTCTGAGCTTGCACTCTAAGAAACAATGTTACAAATATAGAAGCTAAACAAAACCCCAGAAACCTGCTTTCAGCCAGCCGGGATCTCATAACTGAAGTTGAAACAGTGTTTCGATTATAGAACCCAAACAAACCAGATACCTGCTTTCTGTAGCCGAGGCCTCAGAGCTCGGCCAGCTTTAGCTCTGAGGCCGCCTCGCTGCTGGAAACATCGATGCAATGTTGCGGTCCGGCTGGCTTTCAGTCCGGCTGGTTTCTGGGGTTTTGTTTAGCTTCTTATTTGCAACATAGTACATAGTTGCTTAGAGTTGCAGCTGAGAGTCCGGCAAGTGAGGCGGGGAACGTTGGAGTCCACAGTCACTGGAGCAAGCAAACATCCCTGCTCGCTTCAGTGCATGGCTGTCGGCCGCCATCTTGGCTGACAGTTAATTTGCATAAGGATACGCTGATTAGCCAATGGGAAGGGTAGCAGTTGTACGCTAATTACCATGTTTCTCTTTTATTAGTGTAGATACTGTTGTCTCCATCACAGTTATTTAAAGTGTTGTGGCAGCAATTTTATTCTAAATATAGGCTCCTGGAGTTTCACAACATATTAAATTCAGAAAATGAATATAAACTCTACTAATATCTTTGATACAAATCTTATAAATGGATCTCATATTCCTTTTATATAAGTACCAGAAAAGCTCTTAATTTTTAAAAAATTTCTCTTTATCGTTGAAAGCATTACAAATGTCCTGTATGTGTTTTTTCCCCATTGACCCCCTCCACCCAGCACCCACCTCTCCCAGGCTTTTACCACCCTATTGTCTGTGTTCTTGGGTTATACATAAATGCATATAAGTTCCCCAGAGAATCTTCCCCTTCCACCCCTAACCCCCTCCTTTCCCTCTGAAGTTTGTCAGCCTGTTGCATGCTTTTATGCCTCTTGATTGGTTTATTTTGTTCATTAGATTCCACAAATGCGTGAGATAATGTGATACTTATCTTTCTCTGACTGGCTTACTTAGATTAGCATAATACTCTCCAGGTTCATGCCCACTGTTGCAAATGGTGAGTTCTTTCTTTTCTTACAGCTGTGTAGCATTACAGAGTGTAAAGGTACCACAGCCTTTTTATCTGCTCATCTCGCTGATGGGCATTGGGGCTGTTTACAAATCTTAGCTAGTGCAAATTGAACTGCTATGAACATAGGGGTGGATATATTCTTTCTGACTGGTGTTTCTGAATTCTTAGGCGATGTTATTTTAAGACAAACAAGGTTAAAAGAGACTTCAATGTACATACCTTATTGGAATAGCTGGCTGCTTCCTCCCCAAATTGGCTTCAAAGAGGAAGCCTTCCACAGCAATAAATAAAAATGGTGCAAATGTCACAATGTTCCCACATCCTGGATGCTTTCTGCATAGTGAGGGACAAAAAGAAAAAGACACAAAAGACTGAGATAAAGGCCACTGTTATATTAACAGTTCAGAGTAACAGGGAGATAGATTTCCATTACCCAATGTCCTCTCAGTTTTCATGTCCCATGGATCACATACATTGAGCAATATACCTCACAGAGAAGAATGTCAAGCCTTATTTCACTCTTCCAGGCCATCATGAAGGACCACTCTGATACACTCTTCCTGGAACTATGACACAACCTTCCTAGTAAACTATAGGAAGTTGGTCAGACAGATGTTCTTTTTGAGATCTTCACTTACGTAACCAAGAGGACTTCATTTAGGATCCTAGTCAGCCTATACATCTCATGCTCAGGTCTCCTAGAAACATTTATATATCCTCCTGACCAGCAATCTCCAAGACTACAGTCAGTCAAAGACTCATATCCAGGGACATTGCCTTCGCTCCTGTATAGGGGCAAAAACTGGTTCTTAAGGTGGGAGAAAGCTTTGTATTTTGTAAGTATAAAGTACAGATATATGTACAGTACATAAACCCATATACAGTGTGTCTGTGGGGGGATGACTAGGAAAAAAATGTCTAAAAGGGGGGTTTAGAAGGGGGTGGGGAGAGTGGTAAGAAGCAATAATGAAAAGAATGAGGACACTGCTATAGTCTACTATTCTCCACAACCTTTAACACAAATATACTGAAGCATAGTAATTCCTCCTTTAGAAAACTGCTGTTTGAACTACTTGTTATTCTTAGACAGTCTCTTATTGTGTAGGTCAACTCTGTTATTTTTAGATAGTCCCTTCTTCTATAAAAGAATTGTTTTAGTTTGAATAATAGAAAAAGATAAAAACTTAACTGTCTGACCTTGCAAGCTAGCTGTCTAATGTAATAGGTGAATACTGACAATGATTCCCATATTCTCATGCCAAGTGTTTGTTCATTATGTATCCAAAGTTACAAACTGTCTGCAAAAATCACCTACACAAAGCTCTTTATAAAATCTGCAAAGCGATCAAAAGATATAAATAGAGAGAACTTCCTCTATGTTTGGGGGTTCAGAAGTTGACAGCGGTATTCTGCTCTGAACCTGCACGCAATAAAGATGACTCCTAACTAATTGACTCATTAAGGCGTCTTGTCTAGCTCGCTGATTTATGATACAACAGGATTAGGCACTCAGTGAATTGTTACAGTTAAGCCCCCCTTGTAAAATCTCTTAACCTATGAATGTCCCTCTCAGGTATGTTGGCAGTTGCTGGGGAAATGGAACCAACTATGTTCGAGGGTAGTCTGGGAAATGGGGCAAGTTGGTATTAGTAGCTAGAGAAACGGGACAGTGTTGATTAATGTACCCCAGGTAACTTTGTGTGTGTTTAGCCAACCGCTTTTGGGAATAAAAGGCTGGCATGGAACCAGGGTCAGTGCTGTCGTGGGAGAACACGCCTGTGGCAGCCGCTGGCCAGCTTTTCAATAAATCCTCAGCTTTTCAATAAATCCTGCTTAAGACCTAATTGGAGTTGGTGGTCTTACTCTCGCGAACATTGGTCCATAACAGAATGTTCATGAAATTCAATCGAAGCTCTTCAGTGATCTAGAAGGGATGGGGAATCTTTCATGGTGACTTAGGGAAAAATGTACAAGAGAAGAATTCCTTCTGGAATCCCTCCTGAGGCACGCTGAAAGGAGTTACTCAAACCGTGTGTGTTATTCTTGAGCTTGTCCTCCATGAGGCTCTGCTCAACCACTGGAGGAAGGTCAAAGTGAGCAGCTAGCTGCCTTTGTTTTCCTGAAGCTTCCTGGTTGCCCATACTACCCATATCCCCACATTACAAAATTCAGCCTTCGTATCCTGCATCTTCACCTTCACCCAAGGCATTTACCCACAGGTACTGAGTAGAGGGGTGTAATTATATTACTACATATTAATACAATGCTATTAAAAAAAACTCCATCCTCTGTTAGTGGTTTTAGTATTGAATAGCAGTGCTGAGCATACAAATTCCAAAATACACCCATCAGGCATAAAAATAAATAGCTCTAAGCACAAGCCTTTCTTGTATGGAGCTATGCTGACATCTAAGGCAGAGCTGTTGCTACTCTTTAGGCTCCACTGCCTATGAAAACTACAGCTTTATATTCAATTCGGTGATTTCTTTTAGCACCTCTTACGTTCAAGGGACAGGGCTAAAGGCTGCAGGAATCCATAAATAATCATGTAAGACATTTACCTCATTGAAGGAGCTAATTAAAGCCACTAGCCTCACTATGAGTTAGGGGAGAAGGAACCTGAGCTCTAGATAGTTCCTGGCACAGTCTTCACACTTAGGCTGCTCCTTAAAACCATGTGCACTGGGAGCCTCCCCTCCCAGTTTGGACTGGATTGGTCTGGGGTAAGTCCTGTACTTTTGTAAGCTTCCCACTTGATTCTCATGTGCAGCCAGAGCTGAGAACCCTAAGGTAGGTCTGGGGGAAAGGACAGGAGGGGTGAAGGTGTGTGTAAGATGCACAGGCAATCTTTATGTGCTGACACAGGGTTGAGAATTACTGCATTCCAGTGGCTAAAAATACACAGTGACATTCAAGACGCAGCTGTCACTTACCCAGTGACATGGAAGTTGATTATCCTATCTACATCTAGTTTTCTTATCTTTCAAATGGGAACAGTAGGAGTGCCTACTATCTCATTGGTTTTACTGCAGAGCAAATAAGCCAGTCCCTGAAAAGCACTTCCCACAGTGCCTGCCAAGCAGGGAAAAAGGCAGACTGGGACTCTAGGATGACCAAAATGTTGCATCTTGCATATGAGAAGGTCTTCAATTGAATATAGTAACCTTTTAAAATGTGTTTATATTGACCGTTTTCTTCTCACCTATAAATCAAAAGGGACATGTTTTTAACCTTGTCATGAGGATGTAATGAAAAAAATATACATAAAGTGCCAAGCCCAAGACTTAGCCCGAGGGCTCAAGAAGCTTCCTGGCTTTCCCTCCCATTTCTCTTTACCAAAAGCCTAGGATTCAACTAAAGAACAATTAGGGAGTACTTATTGTGGGAAAAGTTAGGGGCTAGCTGCCAGGAAGCTCCCATGTGAATGAGACCTGATCCCTGCCCCCTAGATGACAGGATGAGGGAGTATGAGATAATAAGTGAAAGGGCGAGGGCTAGGCCCTCCACCTTGCCCCAGGGTAAGGGCTAGGCCCTCCACCTTGCCCCAGGGTAAGGGCTAGGCCCTCCACCTTGCCCCAGGGTAAGGGCTACACCCTCCACCTTGCCCCAGGGTAAGTGCTCCATCTTACCTTGGCCACATGCTTGGCAAGGAGCTTCTTCCCGGAAATCTAAGCCTCTGCTAGCCACACCCAGGAACAAGACACAGACTTGTGCCTGGCCAATCGGCAGAGCACAGTCCTTTCTCCTCCCCTTCCTCCAACTCCCCCTATATAACCGGTCTCCACACAGAGTTATCTCTCTCTCTGCTTCCTGCTGCTGTGTCGGCAAGGTGGGGGAGCCGAGCTAGCTCGAATAAAGACTCTTATGCTTTTGCATCGGACATGGCTGGCTCCCTGATGTGGTTTCTTGGGGATCCTGAAATCTGGGCATAACATTTGGGGGCTCGTCCGGGATTCCCAAGACCATCCAGGGACCCCCAGTTCGAAGACACTGGCCGCGGTAAGTGTCTGTGTGTTGTGTATTCTGTTCTGTGTGATATATGTTATCTCTAAGGGACTTTTCCTGTATCTGGAGGAATGGCTTCTAGATGGTACTCACCGTCAAAACTCGGACTGGCTAAGGGTTCGAATCTGGCCTATCTTTTAAAAAAGGTATAAGAGCAGCATTCCTAGGCAGTTTTCTACTGCCTCTGTTCAGGGACTTGTTCTGTATCTGTTCTGTGTGAGCTCACTTCTGAAATCTGTAATCGCCCACAATGATCTAAGTGGACGCACAGGGGGATCAAGGGCGGGAGGAGTTGGGGGACGCCTCGACCCTCCATCTGGAGGGGTGTAGTTTTGCTTCCGCGGAGTCGGAAGGTCTGTAGGAACCCCCTCAATCTGAGAATCTGAGACGAGGCGGGTCGCTCCCGCCGGTTTGGCGTAAGGCCATCGTCTAGTTGCTTCCATGGAGTTGGAAGGCTGTTCTTTGGGGCCCTCTGTTTGTCTGTGTCTGTGTTTTTTCTGTTTTCTGTGGACTTACTGGACGGATGTTATGGGACGGACTCAGACTGCTCCTTTGGGTATTGTGATTGATCATTTCAAGGAGATTGGGGGAGGCTCTAGAGCTCCCTCAGGAGTTGGGAAGTTGTTATTGTTTAAACTCTGAGTGAATGTCTGGTGAAAGTGTGTGAGTGTGGAGGGAGGGGGTCTGCCCTCTCCCCCTCTTTGTGTGGCTCCACGACTTTGGTCAGGTGGGCATCTGAGTGAGGATCTGTGAAAACAGGTCACCCCCTCCCCAAGTAAATGCGTCTGGGATTTCTGTGCACGTGTAGAGAGAAAAGCTGGCTTAAAACTAATGCGCACACTGTCCGATTTTGGATAGAGTTTTGAGCTAGAGTCTCTTTGCAGATGTGCAGGATGGTGCCCAAGACTGATCATTTACCCAAAGAAAAAAATGGATGCTAGCTAGATTCTAGACTGATTGAGAAATGCTGAATATTTTGACTTGCCAGCTAAAAGTTTAAGGTTCGGATTGAATTGGGGAAAATTGTGTTATTGTGGAAACTAAATGCCTTTGCTTATTGGTACAGCCACCATTTTGGGTTGCAAGCTTTGGCAGCCGCCATGTTTGCCGCTCCCCTGGGGGCTGCCATCTTGAAACAGCAAAGGCCCCGCCCTCTGATTTAGTCAGGGGTGGAGCTTTAAGGCAAAGTTTTATGGGGCTGCAAATGTGCTTGCTTTGTGGATTTATTTTTTAAGCTAATCTCTTAAATCTAGAAAATCCTGCTTTCCTTAAACTAAGGACAATCAAAGGTTATGTCAAAGTCTTTAAAAGGGACTGATAGCAGTAATCCAATTTCTAAAGTCAGATAGAGACTGTGGTTTCATGCTGAACCTAGGTTACCCAAGGACTCTAGATAATCTGTTTAACCACAGCTGTGGTTTGGATTGCATGCTGTGTCTGCTTCTGTAAATTGATCTGTCCTTATTGCTTAAATATGTATCCTTGTTAAATTTGAATGTATTGTTAATCTGAGGAATGTTAATTATTTACATGTCACCTAAAAATTAAGGCTAAAAGTTTTAACTAACTGAAAAGCATGGCTTTGGTGTGATGGGAGGAAAGAAATTTTGAATGGATGGTAGGCCAGTAAGCTGGAACTGGTCACTGGTGGTGGATTGTGAGAAGGGCTGGACACTGCCTAACTTCTCCTTCCTTGGTACCCCTGAAACATCAGAGGGTACTTCTGGCCTTGGTTTTCTTGGTTTCTGGTTTTGGATTTGTTTTTGTTTGTGATGAAAACCGTTTCTATCTGAATGAGACATAGGTCAAGAATCCTGTCCTGGAATGTGGGAAAGGGAAGACCCCCACATCTGTTCCTGTCAGGCCCCCATCAGGGGACTTGGGCGATGTTCCTGTTATCAGCTCAAGAGCCCAAGACTGTAAAAATACTTGTTCACTGAAAAGGTGTAAGTGTAAATGTTTATTTGATGTTTGTAAGCATCTCTGTTTGTTTGCTGGGAACTTTGATTTGCTATGTGATATTCTGTGCTGGGTTGGGATTTTGGAATTCTGGGGTAAATTTAAAAGGTATTTGTGGCTTTTCTAGTCTGATTGGGACATTTAAGGATGGGGTCACAGTTCCTCAAGGCAGAGATTTCATGGGCCCTTCCCCCTGCCTGTGAAAGGAAGGCAACGGGCCCTAGAATCTGTACGAGACCAGCCCCAACCCCAACTCCTCCTCATCAGCACAGACCAGGAGATTGGGTCTACAGCAGAAGGCACCGCCAGGAGACCCTCGAGCCACGTTGGAAGGGTCCCTACACTGTGGTGCTGACGACCCCCACCGCTCTCAAGGTAGACGGCGTCGTGACCTGGGTCCATCTGTGATCCAGGAAGACTTCGTCATCAAATGGAGCGTCGATCGAGATCAATGCAACCCGCTCAAGCTCAAGCTACGGCATGCTCGACCTGCCTGATGCTGGTAACATTGCTCGCGATCACTCCTGCTGCCGGGAGCCCCCACAATACTGTGTAATAGACTTAGATGATGCCTGCATCTTCATGGACATGGCTCCAAAGAGACAAGGACAATTTATAGGAAGGTCAAGAATAGACTTTAGTAGGATTTGGCTGCCTGAAGCGGCCATGATGCCAATATTATGTTTCATTGTATTGATATGTTATATTGACCTTTGATTCTCTTCCAGGTTTGAATGTATGTTGACTGTCCTGGAAGGGGACTGTGTGGGGTGAACCCCAAGAGTAGAGGGTGTCTGGCTGCCAAGAGGGCAGGTGCCCAACTGGGCAGGGAAGGGTGCCCATCAGGTTTTGGTCTCTGTTGAGAGACAGTTGATGGTTGGCAGCCTGTATATTGTCTTGCAGGCCTGCGTAACCATGCCCATGTCAGGGGTAGTACAAACCTCAACTGTAGAAAGCTGGGAAAGGCCTGTTTGGAATAGAAGGTCTAAGGCATGGTTATGCATAGAAAGAAAGTTTAATGCCAACAGTTACTGTTTTGTTATAACTCCATGAAAAGGAATTTGCAAGGAAAAATCAGAAAAATCTTAGAGCAGATCAGTATGTTTCTCTCCTTACATAATTCCTCTGAAATATTGGCAATGCTAAATAAGTCATGGCAATACATTTCTTTGCATAGATTCTATAAGACTGGTACCTAATAGTGGTTTTATTAATGGAAAACTTTGACTGGAGTATCATGTTTTAAAGAGCCCTGTCTGAGCTCTAAAGACTTGAAGCCAGTAAAAATGCCACGAAGAAAGCCTGGTATCCTGCTTGGAAGCCCTGAAGATGGCTGGCGCTGGAGCGTCAGGCCCATGCCCTACCATTATTAGCGGTTGGTAAGAGTAGAAGGGGAGCAGTAGGGATGCCTCTGCGTTCCTGCGGAACCCCCACACACTCTGGGCCGCAACAAGTAGGAGGGCTACTGAGATGGGCTTAAAGCCTAGAGCGTGGGCTAAGGTGGAGTTGCTACAGGTGAGGGATTCACCTAACTCAGCAGATACTGCAGGCAGGCCTGATGGCAGCTGGGTGGCACGGCTTCCTGGCCCTATGGGGCACATTAAGATTCAACCATGAGATTCCAGCAAAGGTAGTCAGTTACCATTCTTGTTGTGTTTATGCAAACATCAGGACAGTAGATAAATTAATCTTGATTTGGCTTTTTGATAGCCATGGAGGAATTTTAACACTACGGTGTCGGGTGAATTTCCCGCCAAAATATAAGATGGCGGTTCGCATACGCAGGTAGGTATCTTTGTGAACGGCAAACAAACAAATATTTGGTAATACGCAGTTACAATCGGCCCGAGTTTACACGTTTCCCGCACTCCACCGCAAATCTATATGAACCGAGTTAAGACAGCTCCCGCGGAGTACGCGCAATTCACGCGAGCCGACTTAACTCGTTTCCCGCAATCCAAGTGTTAAGAAGAAAAATCCTATTTCAATAGAAGTTGTTAAAGCTAAAATGGTTTCTTTCCCTTCCACCAGACCATTTGTTAAGATATGCCCAGTACGGGCCTCTAGCAACGGTGGAATAGAAAAGCAGTCCGTCTCATGATTGAGCCGGAAGTTCCAAGACAAAGGGGGGAATGAAAGGGCGAGGGCTAGGCCCTCCACCTTGCCCCAGGGTAAGGGCTAGGCCCTCCACCTTGCCCCAGGGTAAGGGCTAGGCCCTCCACCTTGCCCCAGGGTAAGGGCTACACCCTCCACCTTGCCCCAGGGTAAGTGCTCCATCTTACCTTGGCCACATGCTTGGCAAGGAGCTTCTTCCCGGAAATCTAAGCCTCTGCTAGCCACACCCAGGAACAAGACACAGACTTGTGCCTGACCAATCGGCAGAGCACAGTCCTTTCTCCTCCCCTTCCTCCAACTTCCCCTATATAACCGGTCTCCACACAGAGTTATCTCTCTCTCTGCTTCCTGTCGCTGTGTCGGCAAGCTGGGAGAGCCGTGCTAGCTCGAATAAAGACTCTTATGCTTTTGCATCGGACATGGCTGGCTCCCTGATGTGGTTTCTTGGGGATCCTGAAATCTGGGCATAACAGTAAGGACCCAGTGCCACAGAGGGATGACTAGAGGAAGGTGCCCCTACTCTCTGGGCAGTGTCTGGCCTTCACTCAAGCACCTGAATGAATGTGGGGATGCCTCGCTTTAAGTAAACATGATCTGGATTTAGGACACCTCCAACAACAAATCCAATCAGCCCCCTGACAACTCTAATCTCCGTGCTCTATTTCCATAGCATTGTTAAACTTCCCTACTGCACTCACATGATTCCATTTTTTAAAAATGATCTTACAGAGCTTTTTAGGAACACACTGTTGTGTAGATATCAATGGAATTATTTAACTTAATTCATTTTAAAACTTCAGAGTGAAAACTTAAGAGCCTTTTCCCTAAATCACTTCTTTTGTTGAAATTCATTTTTGGGAATTATAGTCATAATTGCAAGCAGTTTCTTTGACTTTGAATTCTCTTTTGCAAGAATCCAAATTTATTTTATTTCATTCTAACTTTTTATATAAAGTTTTTTTAAATCCTCACCAGAGGATATGCTTTCATTGATTTTAGAGAGAGACATACACATGAGAGAGGAACATGGATTGGTTGCCTCTCGTATGCACCCTTACTGGGGATCGAAACCACAACCTGGGTATGTATCTAACCAGGAATCGAACCCATGACCATTCAGTGCATGATGGAATGATGCTCCAACCAACCGAGCCATGTGGGACAGGGCAAATTTTTATTTTTAAAAAAGGCAACTTTGAAGAGAAATGTTAACGTAAAAAACCATTGAAACCTGTAAAGAATTTTTGTGAGTTTATTTGAGCCAAACTGTCAACATATGCCGGGAAGCAGAAACTCAAGGAATTGAGATAGTGCTTCAGAGAATGGCAGGGTTACATGCGTACTTATACGTGAAATTCATTGGTGACAGATTTAAGGAGGTGGGATTAAGCGAAGCGAGGGGGGGGGGGGGGGAACCTACGTGATAGGATAAAAAGTAAAATGGACACATACTTAGGTGGGTGCAGGAACAATTAACATGATAGATGAAAGAATTTGCTGTATCTGTCCTGGGCCCAGCACACCTGGCTGTGCCCTAGGGGCTTCAGATACAGGGAAATTACGAGTTACCCAGACATTTCAAGGGTATGTTATCATAGATGCAAAAAGACAGATAGGCTCAGTTACGGTAAAGGTTGACCTTATCTGTGAAGATATCGGCTTAGAACGTAACTGCCCACCATAACTGCTTTTAGTTAAGGTTTAATTTCAGACCATTCTCTGTGGTTACTTTAGGTTTCTGAGTCTGCAAAATTGTCATGCAGACCTCTCCTGAGGGGCATGTGGCCCCTTTCATCCACAGAAAGAATTGGGCATATATTTTATGCCTTTTGTTATCTCATAGTCTAGATTTAGGAAACTTTTCTATTTGATTCAATACCAGGCACTTGATTGGAATAAAATGGGGGAAAGAAAATGTTTCAGAGTGTTTTCCTCATGTAAAACACACAGTACCTTGCCTACTCAGTTAGCTGCTGCATATCCCCTCAGTCATGAACATCAGAAAGAAAAAACCTACATTTGTTTTTCCAATTTGGAAAAAATGATTTAAAATGTTCGCTTCTCCCTGCAATTCACTTTAGCATTTCCATGTTTCTACTTTCCATTTATTACAGCACCCAAGGGTTCCAAGGAAGCCATATAAAAAGCACAGTTCCTGCTCTATACAGATTTATGAGCTGTGATGTCCCAAGACGGAGTCGCAAATTCTGAGAAGGCCAAAACTAGAAAGAACTTTAAAGACCATCCAGTCCAACCAGCTCTTATTTTATTGTAACATGAGAAGTCGTGAGTTGCCCAAGCAAATCAGGAAAAAAGCTGCTATTCATCTGATGTACCATTCATTAAAGTCATAAATGTACCCCTCTCCTTATGAAAGCCCACTGCTGTATGCAAAAATCTCGATTTACAAAAGGGATAAATGAGTGACGATTTATTTACACATTATTCAAAGTATTCTAAATAGAAGCTTCCATAATGCATGAAAACATTCCATAAAGTTAGATTTATCCACAACTTCTCAGGAACAAACCCATAAAACAAGGCAGACCTGCACTGAAATAAAAGTTGTTAGATGGGAGGGGAAGCCTGAATGTGCTTCAGGCTTTGCACGTGAATCTCCTTCAAATCCACTTGAGGCAGGTGGAGCCATCACATCACCACCCCACTTTTACTGTTGAGCAAACAGACCAGGGAGATCAAGTAATTTAGCCGAGTGCTCATAACTAGTAAAGAAGATCTTCAGCTGCTAGCGTAACTGAGTTCACACAACCTTTCAGAAGATTTAATTTAATGGCATATTCAACACAAATGTGACACTATTCTTCTCTGACCTTTATTTGGCTGGCCTGATTTTATCACATCTTTATATTTTAAAATCAATTTCCATTAGTTAAGTTGTATGAGTCCTTTAAATATTTTGAAAATTAACCCCTTACCATATATATGTGTGGCAAACATGTTCTCCCATGCAGTGAGCTCGCTTTTCATTTGTTGGTGATTTCTTTTGCTGTACAGAAGCTTTTTATTTGATGTAGTCCCATTTGTTTATTTTCTCCTTTGTTTTCCTTGCCTAAGGCTTAGGAGATCTATCAGCAAACATGTTATAAGAGGTATCTAATATTTTGCTGCCTATTGTTTCTTGCAGAATTTTTATGGTTTCATGACTTACATTTAAGTCTTTTATCCATTTTGACTTCATTCTTGTGTATGGTGTAAGTTGGCCTAGTTTCATTTTTTTGCATGTATTTGCCCAATTTTTCCAACACCACTTATTGAAGAAACTGTCTTTACTCCATTATATGTTCTTGCCTCCTTTGTCAAATATTAATTGATCATAATGGCTTGGGTCAATTTCTGGGTTCTCTGTTCTGTTCCATTAATCTATATGCCCATTCTTGTG
The DNA here is from genome assembly GCF_028538775.1 of Myotis yumanensis. Classification (NCBI taxonomy): domain Eukaryota; kingdom Metazoa; phylum Chordata; class Mammalia; order Chiroptera; family Vespertilionidae; genus Myotis; species Myotis yumanensis. The sequence goes on from NW_027223831.1 coordinate 57,985, forward strand.
CCAGGACCAGGCTGTTTTGAGGCACAGTGGCTTTGTAGTATAACTTGTTATCTGGTATTGTGATCCCTAGCACTTTGTCCTTCTTTCTCAAGATTGCTGCAGCTATTCATGGTCTTTTTTGGTTCCATATAAATTTTGGAATATTTGTTCTATATCAGTGAAATATGCCATTGGTATTTTAAAGGAATTGCATTAAATTCATAGATTGCTTACAAATAATCCAATTAAAAAATGGGCAAAGACCTAAATACACACTTTTCCAAAGAGGACATAAAGCTGGCTAAGAGACACATGAAAAAATGCTCAGTCACTAATTAACAGAGAGATGCAAATTAAAACAACAATGAGGTAGCACCTCACACCTGTCAGAATAGCTATCATTAACAAATCAACAAAGGACAAGCACTGGTGAAAATTTGGAGAAAGGGGAACCCTAGGACACTGCTGGTGGGAATGCAGACTGGTGTAGCCACTGTGGAAAACAGTATGGAGTTTCCTCAAAAAATTAAAAATGGAACTGCCATTTGACCCAGTGATCCCACTTCTAGGAATATATCCCAAGAAACCTGAAATACCAATCAGAAAGAATGTATGTACCCCTATGTTCAGAGCAGTACAATTTACAATAGCGAAGATCTGGAAACAGCCCAAATTAGATGAGTGGATAAAAAAAGCTGTGGTACCTTTACACCATGTAATACTATGCAGCAGTAAAAAAGAAAGATTTCTTACCCTTTGGTATAGTATGGAGGGACCTGGAGAGTATTATACTAAGCCAAATAAGCCAGTCAGAGAAAGACAAGTATCACATGATCTCACTCATATGTGGAATGTAATGAACAAAATAAACTGATGAACAAAACAGATTCAGAGGCATAGAAGCATGGAAAAAAATTGACAAATCTCAGAGGGAAGGCAGGGTGTTAGAGGGGATGGAGGGTGGGAAGAGATTAACCAAAGAACTTCTATGCATATCTGCATAACCCATGGACACAGACAATAGTGCAGTGAAGGCCTGGGCCAGGGGTCAATGTGGAAAAAAGGGGGACATATGTAATACTTTCAACTATAAAGATAAATTTTAAAAAAAGAGAAAAGAACAGAAATCATTTAAAAAAATGATTTCCAAAGTAATCTTCCTTTGAAATGTACCAGCTTACAGCAGGATACATTGTTATATCCCTCGCCACCTACTCTCAAGAAGGACAAATGGCTCTGGCCAGTGTGGCTCAGTTCGTTGGGCCTCCTCCTGTGCACCACAAAGCTGCCGGTCAGAGTCGAGGTCAAGGCCCATACCCAGGTTTTGGGCTGGACCCCCCGTGGGGAGCGTGCAGGAGGCAGCTGATCGATGTTGCACTTTCATATCGATGTTCCTCTCTCTCTTCCTCTCTCTCTAAAAATCAATAAGCTATTCTTTTTTTTAAGTACTTTATCCTTTAAAAAGAAAAGAGTGACAAATGACAGATCTTTATCAACATTGTCTGCGTAACAAAATTTCAAGCTCAGTAACTGCAAAAATTAACCCCACACAGAGTTTACCTTAAATAAAGTGGTTGATTCAGAATGACTTAATCAACGGTATCAAGAAAATAAAATACATTTTTAGTGAGCACCACATGAGAAACTGGGTGACCAAAACCTATAAGCTGCTCAAGTTCAAAATTAACAGGTTCTCAACCTTCCTAATGCCGCGACCCTTTAATACAGTTCCTCATGTTGTGGTGACCCCTAACCATAAAATTATTTTCGTTGCTACTTAAGTAATTTTGCTACTGCTATGAACCGTAATGTAAATATCTGATATGCAGGATGTATTTTCATTGTTTGCAACCCACAGGTTGAGAACCGCTGGACTAGGAGTTTAGATACCCTGGATTCCAGTTTTGTCTCTGCCACTTACAAGAAGTAAAAGATGATCTAACTTCTTGGGAACTGTTCCATTTTCAGTAAAACAGACATTATAATTCTTGACCTATACTGGACACAGATTGTCCTGAGGGTCAATGGAGATAACGTGTAGACTCAGAAACATGATGGTAGATAGCGCCATAAATAGCATTTTACAGCAGGAGGAGGAGGTCCAGAGAAGCGAAATGATTTGAAAAGGTCACCCAATCTGGGTATGACAGAGCCAAGAATGAAGTTCATAATTTTGAGATTTTTCAGTCCTGAGCCTTTTTCAGGACACCTGGTGCTTTCTCTGTAACAGTTTGTACCTATTGAATGTTGTACATTATTACTCAACATTATTTGCATGCCATCCTAGTTTCCCTTTGGTGAAGCCATTCTTTTCTTATATTCTTTTCTTCTCTTTTCTTTTCTCCTTCCTTCCTTCCTCCCTCCCTTCCTTCCTTCCTTCCGTTTAGCTAACATTGCATAAGTATCAGGTGTGCAACATTAAAATTTGACATCTGTGTGTAGTACCTCCTGCTCACCACTAGAAGCTTCCATTTGTCACCCCCATTCTTTTTTTCTCTTTTAAGTGAATTTATTGGGGTGACACTGGTTAATAAAACCATACAGGTTGCATGTGTACAACTCAATAAAAACATCACCTGCATCCAGCGCTCACCACCCAAAGTCAAGTATATTTCTGTTCCCACTTACCTCTTCTTTGCCCACTTCTACCTCCCAACTTCTCCTTTCCACCTGGCTATCACCATGCTGTTGTTCCTTTCTATGTGTCATATATATTTTTTTTTCTTAATACATTCACCTTTTTTCACCCAGTCCTCAACTCTCCTCCCCTCTGACAGCTGTCAATCTGTTATGTACCTATGCTTCTTTCCATTTTGTTTGTCAAATGATTGTGTTGATTATATTCCACATACATCTGAGATCATATGGTATTTGTCTTTCTCTGACTGGCTCATTTGACTCAGCATGATACTCCCCAGGTCCATCCATGCTGTTGCAAAAGGTCAGATTTCCTTCTTTTTTACAGCCAAGTAGCATTCCACTGTATAAATGTACCACAGCTGTTTTTATCCACTACCCCAATCTTAATTCAGAAAGTTAGGTCTCAAAATACATGCCTCCCAATTTAAAGACTAATATCTTAAAGCTGGAAATGCTCACTTAGGTCAATCAGAGGGACTATATACATAAATAAGAACTGATTCACCTACATCACTGAGAGGTAATGTTTGAGCAAAGTCCTCATGGCCATCTGATCTGTAAGGGTAGCAATCAAATGCTTTGGAGGCACTTTAATACACATGACACTTTCTTTGCAGCGTGTGCAAAACCAGACTGCATTATAAGTCGAAAAGCTTTACTTTAGCCAAACATGGCATTATTACCCGAGAAGAAAGCTAGAGGAACCTTGGCGTCTGCCACAAGTTCCTGCCAACCTGAGGCCAGTCACGTGAGAAATCCCCCCGGATTAAATCCCCCGGTGTGTGAAAAGGGGGTGATGCCAGCAACACCCCGAGTGTTTCTGCGAGTGATGCTGTGAAACTATTTGGTGGGACAGCGGGCGGAGCGCAGGATGGAGGAGTGGACTCTCAGGGTTCCAGGCGCGCAGAGCCGACCCCGCGGCGCGTGGGGGTGACGCGTGCGGACGCCCCTCCGGCTTTCTCGGTGCAGCCCCGGGAACCGAGGGGGGCACTCACCTCACCAGGAGCTCCAGGAAGATCACGTTACTGCAGCAGCCAGCGAACACCATGCCCACCGCAAAGAGCAGGCGCATGGCCTGCGCAGGGAAGAGGAGCGCGCACGCGGAGGAAGCGCCCGCCTAGACCACTACCTCCGCGGTGGCACAAAACTTCGTCCCTTCCCAGAGCGCTGTTCTTCACCGGCGCCGCCACCAACGCTCCCAGCCAGAGGAGCTGTAGTTCATTATCAGCCACGACCCCATTCATTTGAGGGGGCGATCTGGTCCCAGCCAGACTACATATCCCAGGATGCCCCGCGCACTTGACACGGTGCTGGGAGGTGTCCCGCCTCTGCTGGGACCCTCCACTCCAGAAGAGAGAGCGGAAACGTTCTCCTCAAGCCTCTCGCGATAGGAAGCCGCAGGGTTTGTTGGGAAGTGAAGTTCAACCCTGCCTAGGTGGTTTCTGGCGAGTAAGCCAAGGGCTCAGAGAGGGATGCGAGTGTCCCAGTCTCAACAAACACAGCGCCGTTTTTTCTCGGTGGAACAGGGGACCATACATACTTAGACAAGCTCCCGTGGGCCCAAGACGGGCCAAAAGGAAACAAACCACAGAAAATCTCCTAGGCGTGCCTCACTCGGCAGATATCCTGTTAGCAGGACCCTGTGCTCTCGTGTGTGTGCCTGTGTGTGTGTCTGTGTGTGTGTGTGTCTGTGTGTGTGTCTGTGTGTGTGTGTTTGTTTATCCCACACCTTTTCGGGTGATTATAGTCAAGGTGAAAACAGCAACAGGTAAAATGAATCCCGAAAATGACTCGGCACAAAACAGGTCTTTTTCAGAGTTATTGAATAAAATACAAGTTAACGAAAAATCTTTCCAGGAGTTTTAAATCCTATTTCCAAACAGAAGAAACAACTCCATCATTGGCCCCAGGTCCCCGGCCGTCCTCACACACACTGACTTGCTGGTGCTTTAGCTGGTGTCCATCATCGCATCGTCATCGTCCAGCAGGGCGTCCAAGTCCTCGGCGTCCTTCATGGCGCTGTCAGCGTCCAGCTGGGAGTCCAACTCCTCGGTGTCCCTCATGGAGCTGTAAGCGTCCTTCTGGGCGTCCAACTTTTTGGTGTCCCTCATGGCATGGTAAGCGCCCAGGTGGGCGTCCATCCTTTTGGTGTCCCTCATCGAGTTGTAAGCGCCCTTTTGGGCGTCCAACCGCTGGGGGCCCCTCATCGAGTTGTAAGCGTCCTGCTTGGCGTCCAACCGCTGGGGGCCCCTCATCGAGTTGTAAGCGTCCAGCTGGGAGTCCAACTGCTCAGTGCGCCCCATTTAGTTTTCAGCGTCCTTCTGGGTGTCCAATTGCTCAGTGCCCCTCATCAGGTTGTAAGCGTTTTTCAGGGTGTCTAACATTTTGGTGCCCCTCATCGAGTTGTAAGTGTCCAGCTGGGCGTCCAACTCCTCCGCCGCGATCTGTTGCTTTGAATGGCGGCCAGTGCGCCTGCCTGTATGCCGGTTGCCTCCGAGGGCGCAGCCCTGAGTGCCGCTGCCAAAGCCTCCATATCCTCAGAGTGTGTGCGTGAGTGCCTGTGTGGTTTTTCGCGCGCTGGTGCGTAGGTGTGGGGGCGGGGGGCGCGGACGGGGCCCTCGGGGAGGCGCCATCATTGATTAGTCCTTTGACCCAGCAGCTGCCCGCACCACGTGCCTGTCCTAGGGCCTGGCAGACATAGGTGGCCAGACAGCCGTGGCCCTGCTCTCAAGAGGACTCGGTAGTGTGCTGTTCCCCAGGGGGCTTTTATGTGAATCCATGTGAGAGACGATCACCTGCGTGATGGAATGCCAAAGGAAACGACACTGTGAGATCTCCTTGCTAGATTCAGCTCGCCATCTGAACTGCCTCTTCCCGTGTCAGGGTGACTTCTCCCCTAACTGGACATCATTTCGGCTTCCTGGGAGCACGTTGGTCTCCATGACAGTTGACGGCCCTGACATCCACAAGGGATAACCCAACCGATTCCTTGGTTTGTAAATTGGGACTGGAGGCCCCCTGCTCCATGATGTCTAAGAGAAAAACAGGGTGCGTAAAGAACCAAAAAAAAAAGAAGAAGTGTTTAGAACTCTGTCTCCTGGCCCCACTTAGCAGAGACAGAGAATGATGTCCCACCAAGACTTTTCCGTGAGAGCCCTTGATATGCCCGAATGAACTTTCCTGAGCAGGGTCGTGCCATGCAGAGGCACCTAGCACCTGAGGCAGAAGAGCTTGGCTGTGTCTTTAGCAGATCGTGTTGAAGAGAACATAGATGGAGGGAGCTACCATGTTTCCAAGCAGCCATAGGGGAAAGGGCTGTGTGAACCTGAATGTATGTGTTCAAAACTGCATAAGGAAAACTAACACACCAACACTTTGCTTCTTTCGCAACAGATTATATTGTTCAAATATGGGCAAGCATTGCTGACCTGAAAGATGAATTTCTTACAAAATTCTACATTCAAAGTTGCCAGATCACCCTAGCTTGCCGCAATGGATCTCACAGTTCTATAAACAACTTTCATTTCCACAGACATTTCATTACTTTCTCAGCTGTGTGTTCAAGGGCTCTTTACAACTGTTCACACAGGCAGATACACACACACACACAGCAAACATGCCCTCATATTTTCTAATATAAAAACAACTATGTATGTGTGTTTCCATTTGGGATTGCTGTATCCTTGGTGTGGGATATTTTAGGTTGAGTAAGGAGTAAGAGATCAGCGAATGCCTCGCCTTTCAGACACAGTGGTTTCTACTCTGTGAATGGTCACGTACATGACCAGTGTTGTTTGATGAATGAAAGGTTTCACCTGATTTTACCCTGCATCATTTCATTCGAGTGAATAATGTGTAAACAGTGTTGGTCTTTCACGATTCCCTCTCCTTTGTTGAGCTCCGTCATGTTTTCTCGGTGAAGGACCATGACTGGAGGATTTTCCACATAAGTGACATGCCTAGGGCTCTTCTCCCGTGTAGGGACTCTGGTGTCTGAAGAGATTCGCATGTTGACTGAATGCGTTCCCACACTGACCCGCATTCACATGGGCTGTCTCTGGTGTGTGTTATGTGGGAACGTGTCGTCAGCTCAGACTTTTGACGGAAAGCCTTCCCACACATGGGACATACATGTGGTTTCTGCCCCGTGTGCATTCTCCGGTGCTGGTTCAGGCCAGAGGTTTGAATAGTGACATTCATAGCATTGCTTGCCCGGATGGACTAAATCGTGCTTTTCTGTGGTAAGATCTTTGATTGAGAGCTCTGTCACATAGGGGACATTCATGTTGTTACTCTCCTGTGTGGCTGGTCTCATGCTGTCTAAGGAAAGAACTCTGATGGAAGGCTTTCCCACACTCACCACATTCATAAAACTTCTCTCCCTTGTGCATTTCATTGTGGTTTCTAAGCCCAGATAGTTGCAGAAAGCCTTTCCCTCATAGGTGACGTTCACATGGTTTCTCTCTAGGGTGCGTCATGTTCTTCCCTCTGAGGTTCAAAACACTCCTGAAGGGCATCCCAGTGTCACACTGTTGTGTGCATGTCATTGTGTCTACTAAGGCATTCGTCTAGTCCAGGTGACTTTCCGCAATGTTGGCTGTCATCTGGTTTCTTTCTTACATGAACTGAGGAATGTGGAGACACAGCTGGCCTATGAGTAAATTCATCACTCCTATCAGCCCTTGGCACCCTTCTTCTAGAAGCTGTGGAGAGCTCTCATTCTCACCGCATAGTGGGGGCAGGGGTAGGATTCTGGAAATGTTCTGAAGTCGTCAAGGTCAGGGAGGGATCCTCAGATGGGGTTGGGGTGGGCATGGACTGAGAGGTTCTGGGAGGGGCACTGAGGCTGCCGAAGGACCACAAGGGAGAGGCACCTCTGGAGGGTGAATTCCTAAGGGCTTTTAGTGCCCCTGAGGGTGGGGATGACCTTGACTGTGAGAGAGGAATTAGGCAGGGACCTAGAGGTGGAGCCCAAACTACTGTCATTTCAAGGAACATCAGACTCCACTCTCCTCTCAGGGACCTGAGCTTTGTGGCACAACCATGATGCCAAACATGATCTGACATGATCAGAAATGAAACCCAATCACAAGCACGACATATTGTGCAGACTTTTATTAGTATGGGATAAAAAGTATATGCAGCAGAATTGAATAAATCATTTCATACGGCATAATACATAAAATAAAATAAGTAAAATACCCCCCCCAACAAGACATGATGCGTCTTCCCAGTGTTCAATGTTGCCCTCGCGAGAAGGGGGTGAATCCTCCGAGTCCAGAAAATGCGATGGGAAAAGCACAAGGAAGCTATAAATGAAAGCAGGGTCTACTCTGCCGAGATTTTCAGCCTTAGGCTTGTTGTCTTGGTCGTCGACCGTGTTCACCAAGCAAGCTTTCAGGGGAGAGATCTCGAGAAGACCCGGTCCCCGGACATAGAGGCCGCTGGAGTACCTGGCTAGAACCTGGCTAGGCCGCTGATCAAGTGGAATTGCCCCACGCACCCCATGGCTGTGGGCGCCAGACGCTTCAACAAGTCCGCCCCCCCCCCCCCCCCAGTTGCAGACAGTGAGTGACACTCGCCCTCTGCCATTCTCCAGAAGCACCGTCAGCAGCGCCACTGGGATGTTAGGCAGCCGCCTCCTCAGCCCCAGCTCCCATGCTGAGCCCCAGTGTGAACCACCACCGGACGACCATGGCCCGCCAAGCGCTGCCGAATTGAGGAGCCTGCGGGCCCTGAAGACGAGATGGCGCCCAGCCTGCAAGGCCCCCCGGTGCCCTGGGCCGCAGACACGCTCACCTCAGTGCTGGTCATGGCTGAAGGCTGTACCCTGCCTAGCGCCAACAGGGTGCTGGAGCCCAAACCCGAGCCCAGGCCCAGGTCGGTCCCGCCAGTGTCTCTGTTCCCTGAGGCGGGCTTGGGCTTGGGAGAGGGGGCGCACTCGCCGGTCGGCCTGGAACCCAGCACTCTCCTGGATGATGCTCCCGTGGGAGCCGTCACCATCCAGCAGGAATTCTTCTGCACGTCAACCCCACACATCGCCCTCCCAATAGAGGCCCCCCAACAGGACGAGGAGGTGTCGGCCTGGTTCCAGCCTCCCTTGATGCTCCCTTCAGGCTGGCTCATTGGAACCTGGTCAGACAGCCCCCCACTCCCGCACGGCCCCATCCGAGGGCCATGGCCTCGAGCCCTAACGCCTAGTCCAGAGAGACACGCGCCTGGGCCCTACTCCAACCTGAGCTTCAACCTGTGGGAGCCTTCCCCACCTCACCGCTCCAAACTCTTTCCCCGTCCCCCAGCCCCAGTCCAGGTCCTTGTGTGCGCCGCCCCTGGCGGCGCGCTCTGGGGCCTGCTCCCAAGGCCTGGAAATGCCTGTTTTAGGAATGAACGGCATGCAATCCCTCCTTACGGGGCTGAGGACCAGGAGAAGGGATTCTGATAGCTGTTGTGAGTTTACCACACATCTGAAAACAATGAATAAAGACAGATGCTCTTTTGAGGCAGGCTGCTTTGCAGAATTGTGGATCAATGGTCACCACCAGGTAAAGCACCGGCAAGTCCGTGCCTGCATGGAGCTAGGCCAGGACGTTGTCTTGCACTGCTTACCGAGGGGGAGCTGGCGGGGTGCTGTGTCCGATGAGGGAGTTGAAAAAAACAAACAAACAAACAAAAATCTTAAAAATAACCCTCCTTATAAAATCCTTCTTTAAAAAAATAAACTCTTTTAAAAAAAAAAAAAAAACCCTCCTTGGAAATGACATCAATCCAGCCTTTCAATGCACAGAAGCTTAGGCAATCCCATGTGGCCTGGCCCGGACTTGGTCTCTAGGTGGGGGCTTGACCAGCCATCCAGAGAGGGAGCGTGGCGGGGCGGTTGTCGACCAGGTGACCCAGCTCCGGCGGGGCCGTCCCGCCCTGTGCTGGTCGAGAAGCGCCAATGCAAGCCGCCCTCCTGCAGCCAGAGCCCGCTGCCTGGACTTGACCTGAGCGGGGAAGGACAAGCAAGGGGCTCGCTAATATACAAAACCATACACAGTTTATACACATCAACTTCAGCCTCTGCCTCCCATGACCTCCAAGGCCAGCTTCATTCGGTGTGTCTGCGTCTCCGGTCTACCCCCGTCCGCCACCCACCCACACCCACACCCCACCCTCGCCTGGCCCATTCCCTTCGAGGAATGAATGCCAGGCGCAGCCACGTTCAGCGGAACCTTTCCTTTCGGTCCTTTGGGTGAATGCCACCTAAAGGGGCATGCCGTGCGGGGCCTAGCTTAGGGCATGTTCGCCCGCACCTGAAACTTGACGCCCAACAGTTGATGCTTTCACTCCTGGGGGCGGCTGATTGGTGGAGCGGGCAGGCGGCTGGTTTGGCTCCTCCCACCACGGTCTAGGGCTATAAAAGAAACCTCGGTCAAGTGAAACAAGCCAGTCAATGAAGGAAAAATACCACATGATCTCACTCATTCATGGATAATAAAGACCATTACAAACTTTTGAACAATAATAGATACAGAGGCAGAGCTGCCTCAAACTGATTGTCAAACTGCAGTGGGAAGGCCAGGGAGGGTTGGGGGGGAGGAGGGAGGGGATTAAGAGATCAACCGAAGGACTTGTATGCATCCATATAAGCATAACTAATGGACATAAGACACTGGGGGGTAAGGGAGGGCAGGGGTTTGTCAAGGGCGGGGGGGGGGGGGAAGGACACTTATGTAATACCCTTTGTAATACTTTTAGCGAAAAATAAAAAAAATAAAAATAAAAAAAATAAAAAATAAAAAAAAAGAAACCTCGGTCTACTCTGCCAAGCTTCTCAGCCCTAGGCTTGTTGTCTTGGTCAGCGACCAAGTTCACCAAGCAAGCTTTCAGGGGAGAGATCTCGTCAAGACCCGGTCATTGGACATAGAGGCCACTGGAGTACCTGGCTAGAACCTGGCTAGGCTGCTGAGTAGTTGGACTTGCCCCCCCGCACCTGACAGGTGTGGGCGCCAGACGCTTCACCAAGCCTGCCCCCCAGTTGCAGGCAGTGAGTGACACTCGCCCTCTGCCATTCTCCAGAAGCACCGCCCGCAACGCCACTGGGATGTTAGGCAGCCGCCTCCTCAGCCCCAGCCTCCATGCTGCGCCCCAGTGTGAACCGGCCTCGGGAGGACCCCGGCCCGCCAAGCGCTGCCGAATTGAGGAGCCCGCGGCCTCTGAAGATGGATGGCGCCCAGCCTGCAAGGCCCCCCGGTGCCCTGGGCCGCAGATGCGCTCACCTCAGTGCTGGTCGTGGCTGAAGGCTGTGCCCTGCATAGAGTCAACTCGGTGCTGGAGCCCCAACCCGAGCCCGAGCCCACGTCGGTCCCGCCAGTGTCTCTGGTCCCTGAGGCGGGCTTGGGCTCGGGAGAGGGGGCGCACTCGCCCATCGGCCTGGAACCAGGCGCTCTCCTGGATGCTCCAAGGGGAGCCATCACCATCCAGCAGGAATTCTTCTGCTCATCAGTCCCACACCGCCAAGCGCTGCTGAAATGATTGGTAGAATCAACATCATTAAATTGTCTCTACTGCCAAAGCAATCTATAAATTCAACGCACTTCTCATTAAAATACCAAGGGCATATTTCACAGACCTAGAACCAACTCTTCAAAAATTCATCTGGAAGAAAAAACTACCCCAAATAGCTGCAGCGATCCTGAGAAAGAACAAAGTAGGTGGGATCTCAATGCCAGATTACAAAGCCACTGTTCTCAAAACTGCCTGGTACTGGCACAAGAACAGACATATAGATCAATGGAATAGAATAGAGAGCCCAGAAATCATCCCCAACCAATGCCCTCAATTAATATTTGACAAAGGAGGCAAGAACATACAATGGAGTCAAGATAGTCTCTTCAATAAATGGTGTTGGGAAAATTGGAGAGATACATGCCAGAAAATGAAACTAGACCACCAACTTACACCATACACAAAAATAAACTCAAAATGGATATAGGACTTAAATATACAATGGGAAACCTTAAAAATACTAGAAGAATCCAAAGGCAACAAAATCTCAGACATATGCTGAAGCAATTTCTTCACCGATACTGATCCTAGGGCATTGGAAACTAAAGAGAAAATAAACAAATGGGACTACATCAAAATAAAAATTTTCTGCACAGCTAAAGAAACCATCAACAAAACAACAAGAAAGCCCACTACATGGGAGAATATATTTGCCAACATTATATCTGATAAGCACCTATTCTCCAACATTTATAGGGAACTCATACAACTTAACAAAAGGAAGATAAACAATCCAATCAAAAAATGGGCAAAAGACCTAAATAGACACCTTTTAAAAGAGGACATTCAGAAAGCCAAGAGACATATGAAAACATGCTCAAAGTCGCTAATCATCCGAGAGATGCAAATCAAAACAACAATGATGTACCATCTCACACCTGTCAGAATGGCTATCATCAGCAAATCAACAAATGACAAGTGCTGGAGAAGATGTGGAGAAAAAGGAACACTTGTGCACTTCTGGTGGGAATGCAGACTGGTGCAGCCACTATGGAAGACAGTATGGAGTTTTCTCAAAAAACTGGAAATGCAACTCCCGTTTGACCCTGTGATCTCACTTCTAGGAATATATCCCAAGAAACCAGAAACACCAACCAGGAAGGATATATGCACCCATATGTTCATAGCAGCACAATTCACCATAGCTAAGATCTGGAAACAGCCTAAGTGCCCATCAGTAGATGAATGGATTAGAAACCTCTGGTACATCTGCACAATGGAATACTATGCTGCTATAAAAAAAAAAAAAAGGAACTCTTACCTTTTGCAACAGCATGGATGGAACTGAAGAGCATTATGCTAAGTGAAATAAGCCAGTCAATGAAGGAAAAATACCACATGATCTCACTCATTCATGGATAATAGAGTCCATTATAAACTTTTGAACAATAATAGATACAGAGGCAGAGTTGCCTCGAACAGACTGTTAAACTACAGTAGGAAGGCCAGGGAGGGTGGGGGGGCAGAAGGGGGGGTAATAGATCAACCAAAGGACTTGTATGCATGCATATAAGCATAACCAATGGACATAAGACACTGGGATGTAGGGGAGGCCAGGGCATTGTCAAGGAAATGGGCAAAAAACGGAGACATATGTAATACTCTTAGTAATAATTTAAGCAATAACAAAATTATTTTTTAAAAAAGAAGAAAGAGAGAGAGGTCGACCAAGATGGCGGCGTAGGTAAACACCGGAGACCGCTGCCGCAAACAACCATTTCAAAAATACAACTAAAAGACTGAACGGACATCACCCAGAACCACAGGAAGGCTGGCTGAAGAGAGACTCTACAACTAGAAGGAAAGAGAACAGCAAATCGAGGCTCAGAGGCGGAGCAGTGTGGAAAATACAAAGGTACCGAGGTGCGCGCGAAAGCGGGCTGGTGGCTGAGGGCGCGGTTGTCGTTTTCTGTCGGGAGTGAGACTCAGACTCTGGGCTCCAGATCCGGGCGAGTCTCTAGGGACCCAGACTCAAACGGGAGAAGCGGGATTACCCGGCATCAGTTGGAACCTGAGGGCAGCTTTCTCTCCGAGGTTTGCAGCGGCTGCCGGGGTTCTGAGAAGCAGAGCCTCTGGGAACGGGACTGAGCGTGGCCATAACTGCTCCCTCCGCCCGCCCTGTTGATCCCGCCCCGCCCAAAGCCTGCGCACAGCCATTTGCCGATCGCCTCAGGCAAAGGCTGGATTAGCGCCTCCCCAGAAGACAGACGTTTTCCGCACAGCTGATTCCTATAGCCAGTCGGCCTGAGGGTCAAATCCCCCTAGTGTTAACTACAACAATTAAGGCTTGGCTAGAACAAGACTGCGCACAGAGACCACAAGGGGGTGCACCAAGAAAGCATAAAAGATGTGGAGACAAAAAAATATGACAGAAATGGAGGATATGGAGCTAAGAATCGCAATTTTGAGGGCTTGCCATAAATTTGTGCAGAACCTCACGAAAACTAATGAGACCCTCGATGCTACGATAAAGAAATTAGAAAGTAAGCATACACGGACTGAAATAAAGAATATTATACCCAATAGCAAACCAGAGGAGTACAATAATCAAACCAAAGATTCGACAAAAAACACCCAATTGGAAAAGCAAAATGAAAAAAGAATCCGAAAGTGTGAAGATAGTGTAAGGAGCCTCTGGGACAGCTTTAAGCGGTCTAATATCAGAGTCATTGGAGTGCCAGAAGATGAGAGACAGCAAGATATTGAAAACCTATTTCAAGAAATAATGGCAGAAAACTTCCCCCACCTGGTGAAAGAAATGGACTTACAGGTCCAAGAAGCGCAGAGAACCCCAAACAAAAGGAATCCAAAGAGGACCACACCAAGACACATCATCATTAAAATGCCAAGAGCAAAAGACAAAGAGAAAATCTTAAAAGCAGCAAGAGAAAGAGGCTCAATTACCTACAAGGGAATACCCATACGACTGTCAGCTGATTTCTCAACAGAAACTTTGCAGGCCAGAAGGGAATGGCAAGAAATATTCAAAGTGCTGAATACCAAGAACCTACAACCAAGATTACTTTATCCAGCAAAGCTATCATTCAGAATTGAAGGTCAGATAAAGAGCTTCACAGATAAGGAAAAGCTAAAGGAGTTCATCACCGCCAAACCAGTATTATATGAAATGCTGAAAGGTATCCTTTAAGAAGAGGAAGAAGAAGAAAAAGGTAAAGATACAAATTATGAACAACAAACATGCATCTATCAACAAATGAATCTAAGAATCAAGTGAATAAATAACCTGATGTACAGAATGAACTGGTGATTATAATAGAATCAGGGACATAGAAAGGGAATAGACTGATTATTCTTGGGGGAAAAAGGGGTGTGGGAGATGCGGGAAGTGACTGGACAAAAATCATGCACCTATGGATGAACACAGTGGGTGGGGAGTGAGGGTGGAGGGTGGGGTGGGAGCTGGAAGGAGGGGAGTTATGGGGGGAAAAAAGAGGAACAAATGTAATAATCTGAACAATAAAGATTTAATTTAAAAAAAAAATAAAATAAAATAAAAAAAAAATAAAAAAGAAGAAAGAGGCCTTCCTTAGTATAAGCCACTGAAGCTTTGGGAATGTTTGTTACTCACCATAACATCTAGCCCAGCGTTTCTCAACCTGTGGGTCATGACCATATTGGGGCTTAAACGACATAATCCTTTCACAGGGGTTGCTGAAGACCATCGGAAAACACATGTGTAATTACATATTGTTCGTGTGATGAATCACTATGCTTTAATTATATTCAATTTGTAACAATGAAAATACATCCTGCATATCAGATATTTACATGACAATTAATAACAGTAGCAAAATTACATTTATGAAGTAGCAACGAAAATTATTTTATGGTTGGGGGTCACCACAACATGAGGAACTGTATTAAAGGGTCACAGCATTAGGAAGGTTGAGAACCACTGATCTAGCTGGTCCTAATGGGTGTGCTTTAACAATTCTACTCTCCTGGAGGCAGCAGAGTCTAACGTTTTAAGTCAGATCTCTGTTATTAGAAACACTTGGGTTTGCCTTCCAGCCCTGTCTTTATTTAACTCTACTATCAGGCAATTTACATAAAGCCTCTGAGCCTCAATTTGCTCTTCATAAAATCTCAGTTTTCGGAAAGGACTAAATGACATAATAATGCATGTAAAGCACTGAATTCCAGGTCTGGCACATGCAGTAAACATTCGGTAGCTATTAGCTCCATAGTTCCACAATGTGTACTGAATACAAACATTCTAACATTGTATAAAGGGTTAACCTTTTGTTCTTTGTAGCATTTCAAATGTTGTTTTTAAACAAATGAAATTGTACTGTATATATTCTCTCATAGCCTGATTTGTCTCTTAAAAATGTCATATTTTTTATTAAAAATAAAAAATCTGAGAGCTGGTATAGCCCAGAGGATTTAGAATCTTCCCATGCACAGAAAGGTTTCTGGTGAAATTATTCATGAGGCACAGTCTAGTGCCTCTGAAATAGGCACTGTTCTCAGGAATCTGGCTGGATTCCCAGTGGGAGGGTGAGGGGTTGACAGGAGGCAGCTGATCTATGTTTCTATTTTCCCTGTCCCATCCTATCTCTCAAAAAACAAATTAACCAAAAAAAAATCAGTTGGAGACAACAAACCCCAGAAACTACCACTAGCCACCCGATCCTAATGTTGTCATTTCCCAGCAACATTCTGGCTTCCAAACACCTATATTCTCAATGGTCAGTGAGTGACTGGGATCCTATTTACACCTGGGAGGCCTGGAAAGGTATATTACCCAAAGGGCTATGCCCCTAATGATAGCTGGGTTTAGCCAATGACAACCCAGGAGAGGCATATTATCCAGGTGTACATGGTTGAGGGTGGGAGTTCCTGCATCTACCTGGTGGTCATATTGACCTCTTTGGTCTGTTCACAGAGAGTGAGGCTTCCCAGCGCCAGGTCTCCAGAAGGCATCAGAGGCAGTATCCCCCTATGAAGGGGTGTGTCTGAGGTTTGCTGAGCCCCAACACGCCAGAATTTGGGCTTTTGTGACTCCTGGACACCTCTCTGCTTACAGAGTTCGACGATGCCTTGTTGAGTTAACCCTCCAGCCTGGTGTGTGGGCACCTCTGGGGTCCTGCAGTCCCGGTCCCACTGCCAGGAACAGTGAGTTCATGTGTAGCAAAAGGTGTGATGGCAAAAGAGGTTAACAGGTTACAATACCTCCATGTGAGGACATGATGGTGTGACTGAACTAGGAGGATTTGGGAAACGTAGGACTTGTTTTGTGTATATAGGCAACAAAGAAGATGAGGCAGAGTTTTGCACAAGGAGTTTTACTTTCATTCTCAGGAATCTGGGGACATGAAAGGTCCTGACGAAAAGAGGGACATTGTGTGAGGTAGTTCTGTAAACTTTCCCCAAAGCAGCTCAGAAGAGGAACAGACTAGAAGAGAGATGATAGAAGCTGGGGACAGGTGGCAAAAGTCCTATAAAAGATAAGGTAACTGGAAAGATTGTGCACTGAGGAGTGAGTCTTGAAGGAAAGTGGTCATCTCCAGGACACATGGGCCTATTGACTGGGAAATGGTACTGAGCAGTCTGAGCCCATGGATCCTGGGGTTGGTGGCCAGAGTCTCAACAGATCTTTCTCTGAACACAGATTCCTGCAAATGCAGAGTGGTTTAAGGGTTTTGTTTTGTGGAACTCATATCAGGGCCTCACACTCTTACAACTTCTGTGATAGTGGTATCCTGAGATTGTCTTGCCTCTGTTCTAGCCCTTATATCTGGGGACCTTGATGAGACACCAAGCCCAGAATTCTAAGTACATGTCTAAGGTTGTCTGAAATGACACCTGTTTTTGGCAAACAATGGAATAAGATGTGAGTCGACCTTCCAGTCATAGGTTCCTTTATGTGCAAAGGCTTAGAGTGAAGACTGAGCTCATTCAGGTACCAACCGGCATCCACAGGCTGGTGCTCTATCCACTGAGCCAAACAAGCTGGAGCTTGTGTCCATTTTTTAAAATAGGAACTGGTGACACTTGAACAGGAATGAGGTCTAGAGGAGCTTGTGAAACCTTTGGAGTCTGGTCTGCAGGTGATGGGAGTAATGGCAGATTTGGAGCAGCAGAGGCAGGTGATCTGAACCAGGTCTAATTAGACTTCCTGTGGCTGAAGCATAACCAACCATATTGCTGTGAGGGAGGTGGTAGAAAGTCTAGACTGGAGGTTGCTGTGGTGAGCATGATGGTAAGTGACCCATGATGGTGACTGTGGGGGTGAAATAAGCTTTTGTTTTCTGGATTGGTGTTTTATGTGTGGCCAACTGGATTTTCTAATTTTGAGTCTGAGAGAGAGGTAAGAGCCAGGAATGACTTGAAAGTTTGAATTTGGCAGCTGCATGTATGGAAGCACTGTCAACTGAGATGCAGATATTCAGAGTAGAAGTGTAATGTTCATTGGGGATACAAAATTGTTATTTTTTATCTGTTTTGGTGTGCGATATTTCAGAGAGCACTTCATAAGCATCTGGAACTCTGAGGAGAAGTTCAGGTTGAAAATGTCTTTAAAGTTGGGAGTGCAGTGACCCGGGTAGACTTGTAGATCATCTTCTTAAAAACTTTTTTTTCTGTTTAATTGGAGAGCAAAGAGAAATTAAAACAAGATGAGACGGCAGCTGTTGCATCTTTGCTTGTGAATCACACACCAGGATTGTGTTGAGAGCCTTTTTGTGGTCAGTAGTCTGACTGGTTTACATACGGGAATGAGTGGTCATATGTGAGATACACCGGACCTGGGAGAGAGGGCCATAGGTGATGGGACTTGAGTGCTGTGACTGGTGAAGGGACATCAAGTGCAGCACCAGAAGAGGTAGGCTCTGGATATCTGAGATTTGATGTGGATCTCAATAGGAGAGGTTGTGGCTTTTTTTTTGGAGGGCAGTTACAGTGATCAATAGGAATGAGAGAGCATATATCAGTGGCATCATGGCTAGTGTTGAGAAGGTTGAAGGGTAAGAGAGAAATACATTACTTAAGGGGTGAATTAAAGTATTGGAAAAGAAGATGATTAAGAAAAATGGTCCAAGTCATGTCGTATTTGTGTTACCTTTGGCATTATGCCTCTGGGAATGAAGCTATGTGAGAGAAGTGTTGTTCAAAGAGTTATGTGTGGCAGGAAGTGCAAATTGATGGCCTCAGCAACCTAAGCTTGGTTTCAAAAGGGTAAAGTCTGATGCCAAAATTTACAGGGAATTGGGATGAGATTCTAGGGAACAACAGGGTTATTGCCTGAGAGAACAGTGTCAACTCACTCACACTCTCATTATGGACAACATCAATCCATATCCTATGTTCATGACACCCACTGTATTGAAAGGCGTAGTGTGTACAACATTTTTGTACTAGAGAGCAGGTAGGATCTATATGCTCTTTGCCCTTATTGTCATCGGAAGACACTGCATCAGTAGGAATATAAGGAGTGAGTGTATTTGATGAAACAAAGGCCTGATATCTTCTCTGTAGTCAGAAGTCTAGGGAGCAGATGGATATGGAAGTTGGGGTGTATGATAAATGTAAAATCCTAGGAGAGAAGCTGACAATGGACTGAACTGTCCCCATTATGACATGATATGAACTTTGAGGATGTGGCCATTGCCTTCTCTCCAGGGGAATGGGAATTCTTGATGAGGCTCAGAGACTTCTGTACTGCAAAGTGATGCTGGAAGTATTTGCACTTGGATCATCTGAAGGTAAGACCCTCACATATATCTTAATGGAGTGAGGTGATGGCATCTCTTCCTTGATATTCCACCTGTAGCTTTGTCTCCCCTACAACCAGACCATGGGCTCTGTAAATTTTCCTCACTCTCATGTGCAATGTGCTATGGATGCCAGTGCTGAGCTATGTGGTAACCCTGAGAAATAAACTCCACAA
Organism: Myotis yumanensis; assembly: GCF_028538775.1. Taxonomy (NCBI): domain Eukaryota; kingdom Metazoa; phylum Chordata; class Mammalia; order Chiroptera; family Vespertilionidae; genus Myotis; species Myotis yumanensis. Next base: position 77,063 of record NW_027223831.1, read on the forward strand.
ACATTTTTTACCTGTCACTGGTGTGACGTCTATATAATAGTAGGTATATAGGTATATAGAAACACACGAGTATTCGAATGCAATGTTGTGCCAAAATTTCAAAGCAATCGGTGAAGAACTTTCAGAGATTTAAGATTTTGAACAAACGAACATTTGCATTTTTATTTATATTTATTTAAAAGATACTGACGAATGAATAAACAACTTCTCTCTCTCCCTCCCTCATCCTCCCCCCTCCTCTCCTCCCTTCCACTCTCCCTTTTTTTCCCCATGCTCTCAAAAACAAACAAACAAAGAAAAAAACGAGCCCTAGCTGGTTTGGCTCAGTGGATAGAGCCAAAAGGTCCCAGTTTCGATTCCTGTCAAGGGCACATGCCCGGGATTCGGGCTCGATCCCCAGTACGGAGTGTGTAGGAGGCAGCCGATCCATGATCCTCTCTTATGTTTCCATCTCTCCCTCTCCCTTCCTCTCTGAAATCAATAAAAAATATATATTTTAAAGAACACATCAAGCCCTAGCCGGTTTGGCTCAGCGGATAGAGCATCAGCCTGCGGACTGAAGGGTCTCGGGTTCCATTCTGGCCAAGGGCACATGCTCGGGTTGCAGGCTCAATCCCCAGAAGGGGGCGTGCAAGAAGCAGCCGATCCATGTTCCTCTCTCATCATGGATGTTTCAGTCTCTCTACCTCTCCCTTCCTCTCTAAAATCAACAAAGAAATACATTTAAAAAAAAAAATACATCAGGAATCAGTGTAGAGCAGTGTTTGACAACACTTGGGAATCACTGCTAAAGAGCGATACACTGTAGAACAGTATTTGACACCACTTGGGATTCACTTCTAAAAGGCTGGAAACTTGCCGAAACCGGTTTGGCTCAGTGGATAGAGCGTCGGCCTGAGGACTCAAGGGTCCCAGGTTCGATTCCGGTCAAGGGCATGTACCCAGGTTGCCGGCACATCCCCAGTGGGAGATGTGCAGGAGGCAGTTGATTGATGTTTCTCTCTCATCGATGTTTCTAACTCTCTATCTCTCTCCCTTCCTCTCTGTAAAAATTCAATAAAATATATTTTTTAAAAAAAATTTTTAAAAAGGCTGGAAACTATATGAAAGTGTTTGAAAGCACTTTGAAATCACTGATCAACATCACAAACTGTGCAGAACAGCGTGTGGCAAAACTTGGGAATCACTGCTGAAGTGCAGTCAGTACACTGACAAATGGTAGGAAACGGTGCAAAAGTGTTTGAAAACACTTGGAAGTCACTGGTAGCGTTCTAAGATGCCAGAGAGGAAAATGTCACCGAGGCCAAAATCTTACCTCCACCTTCTTAGGGTTTGTGGAGGAGGCGGCCCTGAAAAATTCACCTGACACACGGGGGGGAGGGGGGGGCAGGGAGACATGAGGGCAACGTTTTCTTTCCCTCAAGTGTCTGATGTGACAAGGGGAGCGCTCCTAAGGAGACCGTGGAAGAGCCGCATCCACGCTTTTTCAGACTGGGTTGAAAAGAGAGGGGCGATTGTGGGCAAGCCACTTAGTAGGCGGGGAGGCGAAAGGAGAGATGAGGGAGGCCCGTTCCTACAGATTCCTCTGCCTCTCAGCTGGCTTCCTGTCTAAAGTGCAAAAAACGAGTCCCCGTGTGCGCTCGTCGTCGTCTCTCCCCCCACCCCCGCCCCCTCCATCTTTATGTCCAGTTGGAGTCTTTTTTGCCATCTGGCCACTTTGGAATATTGTCTCTGGCTCGCCTGAGCGGCTGCGGTGGCGGCATAGTCACTTCAGGAAGGAAAGGAGAAGATCGGCTTGGTTCCAGGCACCGAATTGTGGCAGAGGCAGGAGGGCGGGGGGGGTCGGGGGGACGGGGGGACGGACAGGAGTCATTCGCTGAGCGGGCCCCCAACGTATTTCTAAGACAGTGAGCGACTCTGGTAAGGGCATGCGGTAGGAGGAGAGCAGCTGGAGTTCTGTTTGTTGGCTGGGGGCTTGCAGGGGATGGGGAGGGCCTGGGGTCCGTTTGCTCCTTTGTTGATGTCATTTTCTTTCTTTCTTTCTTTCTTTCTTTCTTTCTTTCTTTCTTTCTTTTTCTTTCTTTCTCTTTCTCTTTTTTAAAACAAAGGTGAAGAACTCTTCGGGTGGAGGTATTTCTGCAAAAAAGTCTGGCAGGACAGGACATGGGGGTATGCGGGCCAGGCCAGGCCATTGACCAGAAAACGCAAAGGATCTGTAGTGGGTCTGACTAGCACCCTTCCTTTAAGAAACAGGAAGACAGGGGAGTTTCTCTCGGGGTCCCTCCCTCTCCCCTCCTCCCCCACCCCCGCCACACACACACACACACACACACACACACACTCACACTCACACTCACACTCACACTCACACTCACACTCACACACAGTGGCACCCGAGTAGCAAGAGGTTTCCAGAATGAACTGAATTCCAGGGCCTAGCCAGGCAGCCACGCCGCACCAAGGGAAAGGCCATATAAAAACGGCCGCCAGGTGGCGCGCGAACACCAGCGAGAACGTCAGTGGGGCGGCTCCGAGGCCGTGGGCCCCGGCCCGGCCCGGCCCGGGCGGGAGCCCCGCCGCCCGCTGTGTGTGTGTTTGGGGGGAGGAGGGGGGGCAGGGGGCAAGGGTGGCCGATCCCCTCCCCGCGCCCACCTCTCCAGTGGGACCGTGTCGGCCCGGGCCCCTGGCGGGCGGCGGGGCGGCGGGGCGGGGCGGGGGCTCCACCACCTGAGGTTTGCCCAGGAAGGCCCCGTGCGTGCGCGCGCGCGGGCGCACCCACGCACACACACCGCCTGGCACCGGAAGGGGGACTGGAAAAGTTTTTTGGGGGGTGGGGCCTGACAGAGGACCGAGAGGACGTACCCAGAACACTTTTTGCGGGCCCGGGACCTTTAAAACCTCAACGGGTGGGGGGTGTGGGGGTGTGGGGGGTGGGGGGTGTCACGACTCTAAAGGCGGCGAGTATTCACGGGGCAACCACGGAGGAATCATTTTCTCTGTTTCCTTTCAGTTATTATTTTTTTTTCGGAATTGAATTTATTGGGGGACACATCGGTGAATAAAATGAAATGAAATGCAATAGGATAAAATGAAAGGCCTGGCCTTGCAAACTCAGACACCTCAAGTGACCACCCAGGATGTCCTGAATTTAAAAAAAAAAGAAAACTTGTTAAAGTAGAAAGCAGTGTATAGTGAGTGGGCAGTCAGGCCCTAGGCCCTAGGCCCGGTATCTCCCCTGAGAGAGATCACCTTTGAACTTACTGGCATCTGAGCCTATTGTCTTTCTATGCCTCTAAGTCCTAGAGTCTAGGATCACATGTCTTTGGAGTAGTGAATGTCCCGGTAACTAGTCACTTTCCTTTTCCCAGTGCCCTCAGGGCACAGCCCAGGGTCCCAGGGTAGAGACCACAAATTCCCTCATTGCTACTGTTGTATATTTTTTTAAAAAGCTAATACATAAGAAGCTTTGCATTGTGTGTGCTAGGGTGAGGGACTGGGGACTGCGGCATGGAAGGGTAACGGAATGTGGGAGGGGGAGGGACTGCGGCCTGGAAAAGGTTACCGATTGTGTCAATGTCAGGAACCGTGGCAGAGAAAAATTGCTGGATTGTCTTAGAAAACAATGTGTTATGATTAAATCCAGCCAGGTGTGACTCTGTTTACCTCCCCTCCGTTCTCATGAACTTTTTGTGAACTTCTAATGAAATGCTTTGTATTTTTTTTTAACACTGTTTTGCTATAAAGGATCATACTGCACCCTTGATCTCTGCCACATGCTCCGAATCTCCCAGAGGGGGAGATAGGTGCTGGGGTCCACTGGCCAGCTTAATAACAGGCTTTTAAATTTAGATTCTGAGTCGGTGGTCTAGCTCGTTGAGCCAACCCATAACATTGTGGATGAAAAGGGGCCACATGCTAACCTGACCCACTCGGGAGAGGCCTGGCCTTGCAAACTCAGACACCTCAAGTGACCACCCAGGATGTTCTGAATTTAAAAAAAAAACAAAAACTTTTTAAAGTAGAAAGCAGTGTATAGTGAGTGGGCAGTCACGCCCTAGGCCCGGTATCTCCCCTGAGAGAGATCACCTTTGAACTTACTGGCATCTGAGCCTATTGTCTTTCTATGCCTCTAGGTCCTAGAGTCTAGGATCACATGTCTTTGGAGTAGTGAATGTCCCGGTAAATAGTCACTTTCCTTTTCCCAGTGCCCTCAGGGCACAGCCCAGGGTCCCAGGGTAGAGACCACAAATTCCCTCATTGCTACTGTTGTATATTTTTTTAAAAGCTAGGGAAGAATGAATAAACAAGTGGAAAAACAATTCTCTCTCTCTCTCTCTCTCTCTCTCTCCCCCTCCCTGCCCCCTCCCTCTCCCTTTCACTCTCTCTTTAAACAACAACAACAACAACAACAACAACAACAAAAGGCCCTAGCCGGTTTGGCTCAGTGGATAGAGCGTCAGCCTGCGGACTCAAGGGTCCCGGGTTTGATTCCAGTCAAGGGCATGTACCTTGGTTGCAGGCACATCCCCAGTGGGGGGTATGCAGGAGGCAGCTGATGGATGTTTCTCTCTCATCGATGTTTCTAACTCTCTATCCCTCTCCCTTCCTGTCTGTAAAAAATCAATAAAATATATTTTTAAAAAAATAATAATAATAAATTAAAAAAAAAAAAAAGATTGACCTTTGTCAGGGAAGGTAGCGGCCTAGGACGTGACTACTCACCATCACTGTTTGTTGAACTTTTAATTTCTATCCATGGATGGATGGATGGATGGATGGATGTGTCCTCCCTCCCTCCTTTCCTCCCTCCCCCCCTCCACCCACCCGCCCGCTCACCCGCTTTCCACGGGAAATCGTCAGTCTCATATCACACACACACTCACTGGTGATTTCACTCGCTGCCCTCCTTGCTCCCCCGTGAGAAAGAGGAAGGAAAATGGACAAACCTGAAAGAGCCCCACAGGCGGCAACTGTGAACCAAGTGCACGCACATGTGTGCGTGTGTTGCATTTGTCAACAACGTAAGAAATCCTCCAACCTGTGCAGAATTTCTGTGAGTGTCTTTCAGACAAACTGTCCACAAATGTCGCACGCACGCCGGGAAGCACTATCTCAGCGAACGGTTGGAGAGGATGTTCCCAAGAATGGCAATGTCGCCCCCCCCCCCCCCCCCCGCCTTATTTTATACACTCCAATCCAAAGAGGAGCGGGTTACATGAAATCCACTGGTGACATTTGAGGAACGTGGGAGAAAGCAAAGTGGGCCAACCTCTGGGATTGGATGCAAAGTAAAATGATGGACACAGACTTCTTTTACCTAGGTGGGTGGGTGTAGGATAGCTCATATAGTCAATCATGAACTCGGTCATCGTGATGGGGTTTGTGATATTCACAGAGCCGTGCCTGTGATTCCAGGGCTCCAGAAAAGATGGAAAATCCCCTTGACTTTTCAAAGATGTGTGATTGTGGATGCAAGAAAGAAAGAAAGCGACAGACAGGCTCAGTCCAGGTAAAGATGGACCTCTGTCAGGGAAGATGCCGGCCTAGGACAGGATCACCCACCCCAAACTGACGTTAGCCTTGTAAGGCCACCATGCATGGCCTCCCCTGAGCTTCTCAAGTTTAGTACAGTATGTGGTCCTTTTCACCAGCACCAGCACCAGCACCAGCACCACCACCACCACCCCCAACCCCACCACCACCACCACCACCCCCAACCCCACCACCACCACCACCACCACCCCCACCCCCCCCCACCCCCCCCCCCCCACACACACACTGAGTCCTCTCATGGGGCGAACCAATCCTGACTCTAAAGTCCTGATCCTGACCCCGGGAGTTGTATTAAAAATCAAGCTAAAGGAGTGTGAATGTAAACTGTAGGCTTATCAAAGGTTCAAAGGAGGTCTGTGTTTACCACCATTGAAAGAAAACAAACCAAGAAAGAGATCAAGGGTGGGTCAAAACATCCTCTCTGGGACTGGGAGGGAGAGAGTTCCTGCATCTGTCCAAGAGGGTCATCTGCAGTGTGAAAAGCCAGGGTTCAGCAACAGGGGATATTTTCTTCCTCTCAGGGATCATGAAAAGCATCCACGACAGTAAGGGGGTGGGTTTGGGGTGGGTGCTGTCATTGAAAAGGCAAGGCGAGCAGGGAGATCTCGATTCCGGTCAAGGGCTCATGCCTGCCCAGGTCACGGGCTCGAGCCCCACTAGGGGGCATGCAGGAGCTGGCCAATCCATAATTCTCTCTCATGGATGATGTTTCTATCTCTCTTCCTCCCTCTCCCTTCCTCTCTGAAATCAACAAAAAATACATCTTTAAAAAAAAAGAAGTATGTGTCTATCATTTTACTTTTTTAAAAAAATATTTTTATTGATTTCAGAGAGGAAGGGAGAGAGAAAGAGAGATAGAAACATCAATGATGAGAGAGAATCGTGGATTGGCCGTCTCCTGCATGTCCCCCACTGGGGATCGAGTCCTCCACCCATGCACATGCCCTTGACCGGAATCAAACCAGGGAAGCTTCAGTCCCCAGGCTGACGCTCGATCCACTGAGCCTACAAGCCAGGGCTATCATTTCACTTTTTATCCAATCCCAGAGGTTTCCTCCGCCCGCCCCCCCCCACCCCCCGCGGCCCCGCCACTCCCCACCCCACTCCACCCCACCTTTGCCTCCCTCCTTCCCTCCCTAATCTATCACCAGTGGATTTTCTGTAACCGGCTTTCATCTCCTCCTTGAATTGTCACGTATAAAACAAAGTCACACCCCGGCCGGTTTTGGTCAGTGGGTAGAGCATCGGCCTGGGGGACGAAGGGGTCCTGGGTTCGATTACAGTCCAGGGAGCAGGCCCGGGTTGGGGGCTCGATCCCCAGTAGGAGGTGTGCAGGGGGCAGCCGACCTGGTGATTCTCTCTCTCTCTCTCTCTCTCTCTCGACCTCCCTCCCTCTCCCTTCCTCTCTGAAATCTATGAAGATATATTAAAAAACACACACACAATGACAACAACAACACAAAGGTATTATTCCACCTCCGTGGAGTAAAAAGTATACTTGTACAATGTTTTGTACTTGTGTTTCGTGCTATTAAAACACGGACGTTAAAACGGGGGATTTGGAGCGGCGGTGAGAGGATAAAAGGGAGGGATTGACCTTTGCCGTTTCAAAATGGCAGCTGCCGCCCTAACTGGTTTGGCTCAGTGGATAGAGCATCGGCCTTCAGACTGAAGGGTCCCGGGTTCGACTCTGGTCAAGGGCATGTACCTTGGTTGTGGGCACATCCCCAGTAGGGGGTGTGCAGGAGGCAGCTGATTGAGGTTTCTCTCTCTTTGATGTTTCTAATTCTCTATCCCTCTTCCTTCCACTCTGTAAAAAAATCAATAAATTATATATTTTTTAAAATGGCGGCGGCTGCCAAGTCACTGGAGCCAAGATGGCGGCTGCCTCCTTGCACGCCGCGGCCCCCCGCCGCTCCTCCTCCCCCCCCCCCCACCCCCCACCCCCCCCCCCCCCCCCCGGGATGGAGTCCACACCACAGGCAGGTGCCCTTCTCTGGACTCGAACCCGGGACCCTTCCGTCCACAGGACGACTCTCTAACCTCTGAGACAAATCAGTTAAGGCTAAAACTCCCTACTTTGACAGAAAGGATGACTCCTTTATTCCCACACAACTGTGGACGACGAAAGGGGCCACATGCTAACCTCGCGAGCTCAGGGAAGGGCTGCGTGGCGGTCTTGCAGACTGAAAGGCCTAAAGCGACCACAAGTCTAGTCTGAAGGGAGACTGTTACTAAGAGCAGTTGTGGTGGCTGGTCGCGTCTGAGGCCAGAGTCTTCCCTGACAAGGTCAGTGTTTACCTTAAGTGAACCTATGGTCCTTTTGCATCTAACACAACATAACTCTGGAATGTCAGGGGAACTTGTAACATCCCGCCGTCCCCGCCCCGCCCCGCCCCGCCTCCACCCCCTTCCCCTTCCCCCACCCCACCCCACCCCACCCCACCCGCACAAGCAAATGCGCCTGGGGGCTCTGCAGGACAGAGACCATAAATTCCTTCATTGCTATTGTTATCAAGTGTATTGTTGCCTGTTAACTATCTATCCTGCACCCACCTCAGGAAAAGAAGTAGGTGAGGCCCTGGCCGGTTTGGCTCAGTGGGTGGAGCCAAAGTCAGCCTGCGGCGGACCTTAGGGTCCCGGGTTCGATTCGGGTCCCGGGCGCATGCCCGCCCGGGTCATGGGCTCGAGCCCCACTAGGGGGCGTGCAGGAGGCGGCCAATCCAAGATTCTCTCTCATTGATCAGGTTTCTATCTCTCTCCCATCCTCTCTGAAATCAATAAAAATATATTTTACAAAAAAGAAGTATGTGTCTATCATTTTACTTTTTATCCAATCCCAGAGGTTCCCCCGACCCCCACCCCCTTTGCTTTCTCCCACCTCCCTCCCTCCCTCCCTCCCTCATCTATCACCAGTGGGTTGTCTGTAACCCAGTTACATCTCCTCCTTGGATTGTCGTGTATAAAACAAAGTGCCGCCCCGGCCTGTTTTGGTCAGTGGGTAGAGCATCGGCCTGGGGACCCGAAGGGTCCGGGGTTCCATTCCAGTCAAGGGCGCAGGCCCGGGTCACGGGCTTGATCCCCAGTAGGGGGTGTGCAGGAGGCAGCCGATGGGTGATTCTCTCTCATGGTAGATGCTCCTATGGCTCTCTCTCCCTCTCCCTTCCTCTCTGAAATCAATGAAGATATATTTTAAAAAGCCACACAAATGTATTATTGCACTTCCATGTAGTGAAAAGCATACTTGTACAATGTTTTGTACTTGCATTTTGTGTTATTAAGACAGTGCTGGGCATGGGGGGGGGGGGGGGGGGGGGGAGTGCTGGACCGGCCCCGGGTGGAGGGGGTGGGGCGCCAGCGAAGATGCCAAACTTTCGGGGTGGGGGGGAACGGCGCCGGTGGACTGCACGCAGAAGAGCATGCAGTCAGATTTGGCCTTCTTCAGGTTCCCGAGGGATCCGGCCAGATGCCAGAAGTGGGTGGGAAATTGTAGGAGAGCAAACTTAGAAGATAAAACACCTGAACAACTCAATAAACAATATCGATGATGTGCCAAACACTCTGAGACCTCTATGATCTGTAGAACTAGTCCTTCCTTATAGGACAGTTCTTCGAGATAATGTAATACCAACAATAGGTGATCTTACCAGTCATTTGAACAATCCACATAGTAGACATAGAAAACGAATAAAAGAATTGAGCGAAGATGAAATCAGGACATGGAAACAGGAAAAAAAATTGACAAAACTTCTGAACAGGAACAAAAACAAACATAGAGCGATCAACAACAGCCTTGCTCAGAACTCCAATACAGAAGGGGGTGAAGAACAGGATGAAGACACTTTACCTTTAACCCTTGAAGAGAAAGTAAACAAAAGAATACTTTAAAATCTTTATTTGCAGTTTTGATTCTTATGGGAAAACAAAAGATACCTCTAGATCAGCGGTTCTCAACCTGTGGGTCGCGACCCCTTTGGGGGTCGAACGATCCTCTCACAGGGGTCGCCTGAGACCATGGGAAAACACATGTATAATTGCATATTGTTTTTTGTGATTAATCACTATGCTTTCATTATGTTCAATCTGTAACAATGAAATTGGGGTTCACCACAACATGAGGAACTGTATTCAGGGGTCGCGGCATTAGGAAGGTTGAGAACCACTGCTCTAGATGGACATGAAGCTGATGAAATCCCAGAAGGCCTCTTCACTCCCGATAACTTTCAGGCAGGCAGGCAGGCAGGCAGGCATGCAGGCACTGTCGGAGTGCCCGATAAATTCTGGTGAAGAGGTTCTCTCTGAGAAAGCCCTTTGAGACCACAGCAGTCAACGCACCGTTCTGTTCAAAAGTACAAGCAGAAGCAGATGCTAGAGATCCGTGAGAGCCGCATTCGGGGAAGGAACGCTCAGGGGAGTGAGAGACTCTCCCTTCTTTTCCATGGCCCCTGACAGAGGGATGGACGCACGCACGTAGTGGACACAGCAGGGGAAGAGCACCTGCCCGCGTTGGTGAGGCTTGCTGACGAAGCTCGTGACCTGAGAGAGGAATCTGTGGGTTTCCTGCCTTCCGAAGCCGCTGCCGAAATTTTGGCTGTGACATTTCCCACGACGAGACCCGAGAAGTGGGGATTACGCATGGAATATTGTCGTGGCCAGGCTTACATTGTGTCCAGTGGCTTTCCTTCCAAAATGAAAGCTGTTGCTTCTAGACTTTTGGAGAAACATCCCTCCCCAAGCTGTCCACACACTCTGCTCTTCCCTGTGCCTGAAGTCCGAGGTGGGCCAGATCGGTGCCTGTCACGGGAGCGTCTGTTGCGTTTGGAACAGTGGAGGAAGTTTGATCTTTTTTCCATCCGTCACCACAACCGCTTTTAGAGCTTGACAGTGTCGTTTCTGTCCTCTTCCAGAACAATGAAGAAAGCGAGAAAGAACTGAAGGAAATGTGCCATTCTCAGCGGGCGGGCAGGCACGATGCTTTTGAAATTGTAGTGGAGCTCCTGCAAGCGCTTGTTTTCTGTGTAGGCGGTATACATGAGGACACACATAGTAGATGGGAAAACTGTACAGCGGGCCGAGCATTCGCACTCTGCAGTGCAGCAACAGATTTTGATTTCGTGGTTACCATTGTTGTTCTTAAAAACGTTCTACCTTTCACAGGAGCCTCTGGGAAAAATCTCCAGGGTCAGACCTCTGATGTCTTCTCTGCAGCCAGTAGCTCGACTGCAGGCGCTGCATTCGCTACATGAAGTGATGGAAGATATTGAAGTTTATTGTGAATTTTGGTTTGAGGAAGCCACCGATTTGGCAACCACACTTGCTATTCTGATGAAGCTCCCCGGGAAGCTCCGCAGAGCTCAGCAAGGGCACCTGGAGTCTCAGCCGACTTCCGAGAGGTGCTATAAAGAGCCTCTAAGCGTCACAACAGTGGAACACATTGTTCAGGAACTGAAAGAGATAGTCTCAGAACAGTTCCTCCAAAGCTCTTCAATGCTGATCTCTGGTCCCCTCTGTCACGGGACGGCTCAAATTCAATACGCCGGAGGAGCACCAGGCTGACATGTACGGCAGCGACTTACCCAATCCCGATGCAGCACTCTCGGCTGAGCTGCGTTGTTGGAGAATCAAGTGGAAACCCAGAGGAAAAGATATAGAGCTCCCATCCACCATGGCCCCCTCCACCTGCCAGACATCAAGTTTTTTCCTCATGTTTATACATTGCTAAAGGTCCTACGAATTCTCCCTGTGATGAAGGTTGAGAACGAACGCTATGAAAACGGTCGAAAGCGCGTCTCAAAGCACACCCGAGGAACACTTTGACAGGGCAAAGGTCAAGTAGCTTAGCTTTGCTTAACATGCATTTCGATGTGAAACACGATTTGGATTTAACGGTGGACACATACATCAAAGTCTACACAACTAAGTCAGAGCTTCCTACAGATAATTCCGAAAGTGTCGGAAATACCCGAGGGACTTTTAAAATGCGTTCTCTCTTATATCTGATATTGAAAAAAAATCTGAGAAATTTGAAAGGAAACAGAGAAAAGCTGTAAGATATAGGTGGGTCACTTAATCACTGGATCTCTTGGGTAGAGTAGCCACTGATCCTCTCCTTAAATGGCCCCGGTGTGAACTCTCATGCTTTGGAGAACGAACTGTTGTTCTTCCAGAGGGCGGCAGGCATCATCGGAAGCGCCACGTTGCACTTCTGCGTGATCTCTGCCGATGGCACTTTGGGCTTGTTTTAGTGAGGTCATTGCAGACATCACATTCATTGTCACAGTTGTTGGGCATTGAGTTATCAGTTCTTTGAAGAAATAAATTTTGAGAAGGTGTGGGAGGAACCTGTTTCATAAAATTGTGCAACGAAGCTCACGACTAACCTCTGACTAGCAGGAGTTTTAAGTGTGCTACGAGAAATCTGTAACCAACAGTGAAATGACCAGCTAGTGAAAGAAACGTGAGCTTGCCAGACAAGGATTTCGGTGTGGATTTTTGTCTTTATTCGATGATCTTAAACAAATGACTGTGAAACATTGAGGAAAGAACCCGCCATCCTTACACCCACATCTGGGTGTCGCTGTTTACATTCCTTTGTTGAGCCTATATCCTCATAAGCTTTTTAGCAAGAATATGTGGCGCACTTCCGTTTCACGGTCAAGACAGGATCAGAGGCCATGGATCCTGACAACAGATCGGTCTGTTTCATTCCGTCTTTTTCCGTGGTTACATCTACTGCCGCGTCTCGATTTATAAGGGAAACCGAGACAACCGACAAGAATGCGTTTTGTAGTTGGTCTAGGAATACAGAAAACATCGCTGTCATTTTCGGTGAAGAAAGTCAATTTTGTACAGTCTATGTCAACATAAATAAAATGTAAATTTGTTTAATGGAAAAACAAAACAGCGAAATTAAAACGGGGGGGGGGGGGGGGGGAGGAGGGGGAGGCGGGTGGAGAGGATAAGAGAGAGGGCGGCTACCAAGCCCCTGGAGCCAAAAGAGAAGCTGCCTAAACTCCCTTCTTTGACAGAAAGGATGACTCCTTTATTCCCACACAACTGTGGACGACGAAAGGGGCCACATGCTAACCCGACGAGCTCAGGGGAAGGCCTGCCTGGCGGTCTTGCAAACCGAGAGGCCTAAAGCCACCGCAGGGATGGTCTGAAGGGAGACTGTTACTGAGAGCAGTAGTGGTGGGTAGTCCCGTCCTACCTAGGCCGGAGTCTTCCCAGACCAGGTCAGTGTTTACCTTAGCATCTAAGACACAACATACCTATGCCATAAAATGTCAGAGGAACTTGGAACATCTCGCCGTCCCCGCCCCGCGCCCTCCCCCCCCCCCCCCCTCCCCACACAGACACAAGCAAATGCGCCTGGGGGCTCTGCAGGACAGAGACCATAAATTCCTTCATTGTTATTGTTATCACGTGTATTGTTGCCTGTTAACTATCTATCCTGCACCCACCTCAGGAAAAGAAGTAGGTGAGGCCCTGGCCGGTTTGGCTCAGTGGGTAGAGCCGAGGTCAGCCTGCGGCGGACCTTAAGGTCCCGGGTTCGATTTTGGGTCCCGGGCGCATGCCCGCCCGGGTCACAGGCTCGAGCCCCACTAGGGGGCGTGCAGGAGGCGGCCGATCCAAGATTCTCTCTCATGGATGAGGTTTCTCTCTCCCTCCCTCTCCCTTCCTCTCTGTAAAACATCAATAAAATAAATAAAAAGAAGTGTGCGTCTATCATTTCAGTTTGTATTCAATCCCAGAGGCCGCCCCCCCCCCCCCCCCCCGCGCCCCACTTTGGTACCTCCATCGCTCCCTCCCTCCTTCATCTATCACCAGTGGATTTCCTGTAACCCACTTATGTCTCCTCCTTGAATTGGATTGTCACGTATTAAACAAAGTGACGCCCCGGCCGGTTTGGGTCAGTGGGTAGAGCATCGGCCCGGGGACCGAAGGGGTCCTGGGTTCGATTACAGTCAAGGGCGCAGGCCCGGTTGTGGGCTCGATCCCCAGGAGCGGGTGTGCAGGAAGCAGCGGACGGGTGATCCTCTGTCATCCTGGACGTCTCTATCGCTCTCTCCCTCTCCCTTCCTCTCAGAAATCAATAAAAATGTATTAAATAATAATTTAGAAAAAAGAATGAATAAAACAAAGTGAAAAACAGCCATTCTCCGGAGCATTGTCCAAACCCCTTGCGGTTCTGCTTCCCGGCAAGTGTGGACAGTTTGACTCAAGCCAGTGATGCCAACTTACTTGGTTGTTGGTTTTTGTGGGGGTGGGTTTTTGTTGTTGTTGTTGTTTTTTTTAGGAGGGTCACGTGTATGTAGACTTCAGTGAGCCAGAGACTGAACCAAAAGGGGAGAATGATGATTTTTATTTTTTTTAAATGTATTTTATTTATTTATTTTTTTACAGAGAGGAAGGGAGAGGGATAGAGAGTTAGAAACATCGATGAGAGAGAAACATTGATCAGCTGCCTCCTGCACACTTCCTACCGGGGATGTGCCCACAACCAAGGTACGTGCCCTTGACCGGAATCCAACCTGAGACCTTTTAGTCAGCAGGCAGATGCTCTATCCACTGAGCCAAACCAGTTAGGGCTCCATAAGCTAGAATATGCGGAACACTTCCGTTTCACGGTCAAGACAGGATCAGAGGCCATGGATCCTGACAACAGATCGGTCTGTTTCATTCTGTCTTTTTCCGTGGATACATCTACTGCCGCGTCTCAATTTATAAGCGAAACCTAGACAACCTACAAGAATGCGTTTTGTAGTTTACCTAGGAAGAATACAGAAAACATAGCTGTTATTTTCGGTGAAGAAAGTTAATTTTGTACAGTTTATTTCAACATAAATGAAATGTGAATTTGTTTAAAAGAGAAACAAAGCAGCGAAATTAAAACGGGGGTGGGGGGGGGGGGGTGTGGAGAGGATAAGAGGGAGGGGTTGACCTATGCCATTTCGAAATGGCGGCGGCCAAGTCCCTGGAGCCAAAATGGAGGCAGCCTAAGCTCCCTTCTTTGACAGAAAGGATGACTCCTTTATTCCCACACAACTGTGGACGACGAAAGGGGCCACATGCTAACCCGACGAGCTCAGGGGAAGGCCTGCCTGGCGGTCTTGCAACCTGAAAGGCCTAAATCGACCGCAGGGATGGTCTGAAGGGAGGCTGTCACTAAGAGCACTTGTGGTGGGTAGTCGCGTCCTAGGCCTGAGTCTTCCCTGACCAGGTCAGCGTTTACCTTAACTGAACCTATGGTCCTTTTGCATGTAAGACAACACACCTCTGAAATGTCAGAGGAGCTTGTAACATTAGCCCCCCTACTCTCTCCCCCTCCCCCCACCTCCGCGCCCCCCCCCCCCCCCACACACACACACAAGCAAATGCCCCTGGGTGCCCTGCAGGAAAGAGACCATAAATTCCTTCATTGTTATTGTTATCACGTGTATTGTTGCCTGTTAACTATCTATCCTGCACCCACCTCAGGAAAAGAAGTAGGTGTAGCCCTGGCCGGTTTGGCTCAGTGGGTAGAGCCGAGGTCAGCCTGTGGCAGACCTTAAGGTCCTGGGTTCGATTCGGGGCCAGGGAGCATGCCCACCCTGGTCACGGGCTCGAGCCCGACTATGGGGCATGCAGGAAGCCGCCGATCCCCGATTCTCCCTCATCAATGATGTTTCTCTCTCCCTCCCTCTCTGCAATCAATAAAAATGTATTTTTTAAAAAAGAAGTATGCATCTATCATTTTGCTTTATATCCAATCCCAGAGGTGTACCCCCACTCCCCACCCCACCCCCCCTTCTCCTCCCTCCCTCCCTCCCTCCCTCCCTCCCTCCCTCCCTCATCTATCACCAGTGGATTTCCTGTAACCCACGTATGTCTCCTCCTTGGATTGGATTGTCACGTATAAAACAAAGTAACGCCCCAGCCGGTTTTGGTCAGTGGGTAGAGCATCGGCCTGGAGACCGAAGGGTCCCGGGTTCAATTTCAGTCAAGGGCACAGGCCCGGTTGTGGGCTCGATCCCCAGTAGCGGGTGTTTCTATCGCTCTCTCCCTCTCCCTTCCTCTCAGAAATCAATAAAAATGTATTAAATAATAATTTAGAGAAAGAATGAATAAAACACAGTGAAAAACAGCCATTCTCCGGAGCATTGTCCAAACCCCTTGCGGTTCTGCTTCCCGGCAAGTGTGGACAGTTTGGCTCAAGGAAACTCATGAAAGTTCTCTACGGGTTTGCATGTTTTTCCGTGAACACGACGTATACACCTGCTGGTTTCTGAGGGCGAGGCAACAGAGTCTGTCCATGAGGTCCGCTGTGAAAGGGTAGAGGCGTCTGTTTCTGCTGTCAGAAGCCAGGTCACCCTTAGGAAGAGTGTAGAAAACAACAACAACAAAAGACAGAAATTGGATTTACCAAGAGAAAACACACAGAAGCGAACCGAGGGATGCTCCGAGGACTGTGAGAGGGAATCTCCCCTTCTCCTCACTCATACCGCTTTTGGAAAAACGGCAATGATCCTAAGAGGTGAAGGTCCTGAAGCTCTCGGAGACGCCGACCGACCGACCGGCCGGGGCTACTTTCCCCGTTCTTAACCCTACCCAACCAAGTCTCCCTCTCCCTGGGAGTCAAGCTTGTGTGCCCACAGCGGTAGGTAGGGGTACCCCACCGACCGACCGACCGACCGACCGACAGACGGCTGTTTTAAAATCAGAACCTGTCCCCTTTCAATGAGGGCATGGGACAGGGGCAACCTATATTTTCCTGCTCAAATCGTCCCCAATTCACCTGATAGGGACTCAGAGGTTTGTCTCTGTCTGTCTGCATGTCTGTCTTTAAGCCAGTGACGCCCACATATGTTGGTTGTTGGTTTTTGTGGGGTTTTATTAGAAGGGTCGTGTGTTTGTAGACTTCAATGAGCCAGAGACTGAACCAACAGGGGAGAATGTGATGGTTTTTATTTTTTTAAATATACTTTATTTATTTATTTATTTATTTATTTTTACAGAGAGGAAGGGAGAGGGATAGAGAGTTGGAAACATCGATGAGAGAGAAACATCCATCAGCTGCCTCCTGCACACTCCCTACTGGGGATGTGCCCGCAACCAAGGTACATGCCCTTGACCGGAATTGAACCCGGGACCCTTGAGTCCGCAGGCTGACGCTCTATCGCAGTGATGGCGAACCTATGACACAACTCATTTTTTTTTTTTTTTGGTTGATTTATTCTTTGTTAAATGGCATTTAAATATATAAAATGAATATCAGAAATATAAGTCTTTGTTTTACCATGGTTGCAAATATCAAAAAATTTCTATATGTGACAGGGCACCAGAGTTAAGTTAGGATTTTTCAAAATGCTGGCACGCCGATCTCAAAAGGTTCGCCATCGCTGCTCTATCCACTGAGCCAAACCGGTTAGGGCAAGAATGATGATTTTTAAAAAGGGAACATCCCGAGAGGAATCTCACCTGGAGATGGACTAAACGTATGTCTGTTTGCCAACAGTCCTTTCTCCATGATGAACTTCCACGACAGAGCCCGAGCGACCCGATTCATGGGGGACCCTCCCCGCTCAGAATGGCCCCAAGCAGCCCCAGAGGCTGGCAGAGACGCCTCTCACTCTCGCCTCTCACTCTCGGCTCGGCTCGGCTCGGCTCGCTACCCATGTGTCTCCGTAGATGGGGAACCGGGCCGCGTTCCCTTGAGAGTCCCCTGACCTGAGGGCTGAGAGGAAGGGAGCGCTGGGGTGGGGGATGGGGAGTAGGGGGTGGGGTATGGAGCAAGCGGGAGGGGAGGAGGGAGGTCAGGGCGATTCATTCCAATGGATCTCACTCCAGGGCTTGCTTCATTCAAATGCAGAAAGCTCTCCGGTGACGTCAGGGCCTCGGACCTCCCTCGCCTCGGGCTTCTCCGAGTTCCCCCACCCTCAGGCCGGCAGCTCACCAACTTCAGGGAGGGAGGGAGGGAGGGAGGGAGGGAGGGAGGGAGGGAGGGAGGGAGGGAGGCTGTTGGAGAAAACCGGCCCGGCCTGTCCGGGTGGGAAAGAGTGCCCTCTATCGGCCAACCCAGGAACCAGCCCTCACCCGTTTAGGAATCCCGCGAGGGGGGGTGGGGAGCGAGAGGGAGGGGTTTGAGGGGCGTGAGTCCAGGGTCCAAGGCGAAGGTCAACAGTAGATCTCGGCGTCTTAGATCCCCTAGGAGGAGAGACATAGGTGGGAGTGGAGCGATGAGGGTCGCGGGAGGCCTGGTGAGGGATGATTTGACTCAATAACCCCGGGTCACCAGACCGGCCAGCACACTCTGCTCCAGTTGCCGGTTTTGATCATCCATCCCTCCACCCCCACCCCCCACCGCACACACCGCTCCAAGTGTGCCACTCACGACAGACACCCTTTTATCATTCATCTTTAACTTCCCCGTGGATGGATGGATGGATGGATGGATGGATGTGTGAACATCAAAAAAGATTCAAATCTGTGGAGAATGTCTGTGAGTTCATTTGAGGCAATTGCCAGGAAGCAGATTCTCAACATAATGGGATAACACTCTGTAGAATGGAGGGTGTGTGTGTTTTAACCTTGTTGTATACATGTCAAGCAAAAGAGGAGATGTAAGTGGGTTACATGAACTCCGTTGGTGATAGATGAGGGAGGCCAGAGAAGGCAAAGCGGGGGTGGGGGTGGGGGGGCAGGAAACCTCTGGGATTGGATAAAAATTAAAATAAAATGACAGACACATACTTCTCTTACTTAGGTTGGCGTAGGATAGGTAACAGTCAGCAACGTACTCAATAAAAATAAGGGGATTTAAAAAGGAAAATTACACCCTAGCCGGTTTGGCTCAGGGGAGATAGAGCGTCGGCCTGCAGACTAAAGGGTCCCAGGTTCGATTCAGGTCAAGGGCACATGCACGGGTTGCGGGATGGATCCCCGGCGCCGCCGCCCGCCCCCCCCCCCCCCACCCCACCTCCCAGGAGGGGGTGTGCAGGAAGCAGTGGATCCATGATTATCTTTCATCATTGATGTCTCTCTCTCTCTCTCTCTCTCTCTCTCTCTCTCTCTTCCCCCCATCTTTGAACTCAATAAAAACACTATAAAAAAGAAAGATTGACCTTTGTCAGGGAAGGTAGCAGCCTAGGACATGACTACTCACCATCACTGTTTGTTTGTTAAACTTTTAATTTCTGTCCATGGATGGATGGATGGATGGATGGATGGATGGATGGATGAGTGGGTGGATGGATGTGTCCTCCCTCCCTCCCTCCCTCCCTCCCTCCCTCCCTCCCTCCGCCCACCCGTCCGCTCACCCGCTTTCCACGGGAAATCCTCAGTCTCATGTCACACACTCACTGGTGATTACACTCGCTGCCTCCTTCCTCCCTGTGAAAAAGAGGAAGTTAAATGGACGAACCTGAAAGAGCCCCACAGGTGGCAACCGTGAAGCAAGTGCACACACATGTGTGCGTGTGTGGCATTTGTCAACAATGTAAGAAATCCTCCAACCTGTGCAGAATTTCTGTGAGTGTCTTTCAGCCAAACTGTCCAGAAATGTCGCTCGTACGCCGGGAAGCACAATCTCAACGGCGGGAGATGATGTTCCAAAGAATGGCAATGTCGGCCCCCTTATTTTATACACTCCAATCCCAGGAGGAGACCGTACGTGGGTTACATGAAATCCACTGGTGACATTTTAGGGAGGCGGGAGAAAGCAAAGCGGGCAATCCCCCCCCCCCCGCCACCCCCCCCCCCCCCCCCCACACACACACACACACAGGAGTCCTCTCATGGGGCGAACCAACCGTGACTCTAAAGTCGTGATCCTGACCCCGGGAGTTGTATTAAAAATCAAGCTAAAGGAGTGTGAATGTAAACTGTAGGCTTATCAAAGGTTCAAAGGAGGTCTGTGTTTACCACCATTGAAAGAAAACAAACCAAGAAAGAGATCAAGGGTGGGTCAAAACATCCTCTCTGGGACTGGGAGGGAGAGAGTTCCTGCATCTGTCCAAGAGGGTCATCTGCAGTGTTGAAAAGCCAGGGTTCAGCAACAGGGGATATTTTCTTCCTCTCAGGGATCATGAAAAGCATCCATGACAGTAAGGGGGTGAGTATGGGGTGGGTGCTGTCATAGGCTAGGTGAGCAGGGAGAGCTATGCCATTTACAGGCATACCCTATCCACTTTTCCTTTCACAGAATTTACACAATGACTTAATGTTTAGTTTTGAATGGCATTACTTCTTGAGTCTCCTCCTCATTGTTTCCAAGTCTTTGGTTGATACTCAGGTGTAGGACGAATGTATGTATGTATGTATGTATGTATGTATGTATACTGTGTGTGAGCCCCAGGATGGACAGAATCTGGGGGGGGGGGGGGGCGGTGAGTGGAATAGACTGGAATGGAGTGGAGGAGCGGGGGAGCAAGAGGAAGGGAGAGAATTGGAGGGAGGCAGGAGGGAAACTGGAGAAGAGAGGATGCCAAAGGACCTCGTTAGTTAATGACACCGGGCATGGCTCTTATTCTGAGTTTTTTGTTTGTTTTCCTCGAATGCCACCTATGCAGAAAACAACCTGTGTGAAGTTCAACTAAGGTCACCCACACAAGAATAAGGACTACCCATTGACTGCAAGGCTCTGTAGTAGGCCGCCCGCTGTTTGCACTTGGCAGAGACTCAAATCTGAGGCAAGGGGAAGAGCGAGTAAGCTGGAGTAGAAGAGGGAGAGGTGTGTCCCCTACCCCTAGGAACCAAGTTTAGGGGGTTGAAGGGCCAAAAAAATAGAATAAAATAAAAAGAAAAAAGAAAGGAAGGAAGGAGGGGGAGAGAGGAGAGAGAGAGAGAGAGAGAGAGAGAGAGAGAGAGAGAAGAAAAGAAAGAAAGAAAGAAAGAAAGAAAGAAAG